>NW_026512674.1:0-48197 GCF_027579735.1 Bombina bombina
TGAATCCGTGGACTCGATACATCTTACAAGAGAAAAAATGTTTTATGTCCCTTTAAAGTATAGAATCTTTCAGTATAGGTGATAATACCACAGGCTAAATCATCTCAAAAGCCGAAATAAGGGTTAACTTGCTACTTGTAAACAATTCAATATACTCCAGAAGGTAATATGGATAATTGGGAACAAATTAAAAGGGAGAAATTTTGGAGGGTGAACAGTCCCTTTAATGGCACTTAAAAATGCAAAAAGAACCAATCAACAGCAAGCTTCTAGTTGTGTGATTCAGACAGAGCAGAACATTTTTAAAAAGTTTCCAATTTACTACTGTTATCAAATTTGCTTAGTTCCTATGGTATTCTGTGTTGAAGAGATACCAAGGTAAGTTCTTAAAGGGATACTGAACCCAAAAAATTTTTCTTTCGTTATTCAGATAGAGCATGAAATTTTAAGCAACTTTCTAATTTACTCCTATTATCAATTTTTTTTTTTCATTCTCTTGGTATCTTTATTTGAAATGCAAGAATGTAAGTTTAGCTGCCGGCCCATTTTTGATGAACCTGGGTTGTTCTTGCTGATTGGGGGATACATTCATCCACCAGAGGTCTGAATCAATAAAAAAGCTTAGATGCCTTCTTTTCAAATAAAGATAGCAAGAGAACGAAGAAAAATTGATAATAGAAGTAAATTAGAAAGTTGCTTAAAATTGCATGATCTATCTGAATCATGAAAAAAAAAATGGGTTCAGTGTCCCTTTAAGCACTAAATGACAGGAAACAGTGCTGTTATCTAGTGCTCTTGCAAATGGATAACATTCTTGCAAAACTTCTGCCATATAGTGCTCAAGAAATGGGCTGGCTTTTAAGAAAACGTCCCTACTTTTCAACAAAAGATTCAAAGAGAACGATAAAAATTTTAAAGTAAAATTAGAAAGTTGTTTAATATCACATGCTCTATCTGAATCTGGAAAGAATAAAATAGGTTGCATGTCCTTTAAGGACCAGTGATGTACAAGAATAAATCTAGCTCCGAAAAAATGCAGAATGCTGCTTGCAGCCGCCATCTTCGGAATTGGTTTCCTCCTGAATTTTACAAATGCACATGCCTATAATTTGCCCATAATATGCAGATATAATAAGATCAAAGAATACAATATTTATCTGTAAAATGCAGGATATCCAGATGCAAGTAAACGATTTTTTTTATTATATTTTATTAGCTGTTCTAATGAAAATGACAGATGACCGAGATGTTACAGTATGCAAATAAATATGTCCATAAGACCAACGAAGACCTCATGTATGGGTGCCACAGACATACCTGCCAAGCCTGCACTGGGGGGCAGATTATTATAATGTGGGACAGATCTCTGGGACAAATATACTAAAGGACTTGAGGACAAAACAATTGTCCCGAAAAATGTGGGACAGTTGGCAAAGTATGTAAAACATCTGGTTGATCACAGAGGTTTTAAGGTAGACCGCAATTTTCTGGGTGCATATTTAGGCGCATCTGTTGTTTAGTCTAAAAAGAGCTGAGCACCACCCTGTTTCATACACTATATGAATACAGGGGGCCCTCGTTTTACAACGGTTCAATTTACACCGTTTCAGAATAACAACCTTTTTTCCAGTCATGTGACTGCTATTGAAAAGCATTGAGAAGCAGTGCATTTATTAAAATAGCCAGTAGGTGGAACTGTCCGCTTGTGTTGCAGCAAAGCCAAGCAAGCTGAAATTAATCAGTTTAACCAGACCTGAGCTATTGAGCAGATTTCAAAGGAACAAGATCTTCCTGTCTATAAATCAGCCCAGATTGAAATGCATAGAAAGAACTGTTTGCAGAAAAATGCGATTGAAATCTGTGCTGTGTGATTATTTTTTTAGGTTTATAATGCTGTTTAGCAAATGTTTTTGTTCATTTAACTTAGTTTAATGATATATTCTGTGTTGTGTGATTATTTCATTAGGTTTATAATGCTGTTTAGCATTTAAAGTCTTCATTTCAAAGCTTTAAAAATAATGTATTAGGTGTTACTTATGACAATTTTGAGAGGGGCCTGGAACCTATCTCCCTCACTTCCCATTGACTTACATTATAAACTGGGTTTTAATTTACAACAGTTTCAATTTACAACCATTCCTTCTGGAACCTAACCCCGGCGTAAACTGAGGGCTACCTGTACAATGAACACATTAAAACAGTTGTGAATACAGGAAGGAATACTTTGCTTAATAACAATGAACCAGGGCACTTGAATGATTACATAGTAAGTGCTATAACTGTTTCAGATCCTGTATGCGGCTGTGATTAGCCTGAACTATTAAGAACAATGTAGGAAAAATGCAATATATTTGTCTGTGTGTGTTATATTTGCTTGCATAGCTGTTATGTTCAAAATGAACACATTAAAAAGGGACAATAAACACTTTGAGATGGTAATAAAAAATGATAAACTCTATAAATAAATAAAAAATTGTACTATACTTTTTCATTATCTATTGTGTCCTCTTTTTCCTGTAATTCCTTTCTGAAATTGTGAGCTTTTCATTCCTGTTAGAAATGAAAGTGCAGAACACTGTTATATTCCACACAGCCATTGGCTGCACACTCTAGTGACCTATTTATAACTGTCTCTAATTGGCCACAGAAGAAAAGGTAGCCTAAGTTACAACATGGCTGCTCCCATTGTTTTATAGACACTAAAACTTTACACTTATGTTGTTGATATTTAAACAGCTAATGAAACTTTGAAAAATAAATCTACATGTTATTCTCAGACTAATCTTTTCTTTGAATGCATTATTCTATCTAACATTTATTTAGTGTTTAATGTCCCTTAAAAGGTTTATAACAGACTAAATTAAACATTCTTGATTTAGACAGAGCATGCAATTATAAAACCATTTCAATTTACATCTATTATTAAACTGCAAATTTTTTTGTGTGTGCTTTCTTTCTAAAAACACCAGCTCCTACTGAGCATGTGCAATAATTCAGTGTATACGTATATAAGTCTGTGATTGGCTGATAACTGTCACATGATACACGGGACACATAAATGAAAGGAAACAAAGATGTCAGAATACAAATCTACTAGTATTTAAAATGTTAATTAATTTATTGCATTGTCCTTTTTATATTACTCATTTGTTGATTATTCAATTCTTTTATATTTAAAGGGATATGAAACATTTTTCTTTCATAATTCAGATAGAGCATGCAAGTTTAAAAAAAACTTTCTAATTAACTTCTATAATCCAATTTTCTTTGTTCTCTTGGTATCTTTTGTTGAAAAGCAAGGACGTAAAAGCTCGTGCATGCATCTGGAGCACTATATGGCAGCAATTTTGCCAGAATGGTATCCCCCTGCAAGAACATAAGATGGCAGCACGATTTCCTGGAATATGTAGTCCTGGAGACACCTAACTAGCTATTTCTTCAACAAATAATAACATTATAACAAAGCAAATTTGATGATAGAAGTAAACTGGAAACTTTTTTTTAAAATGATATGTGGAGTCTGAATCACAAAAGAACATTTTTGGGTTTCATATCCTTTTAAAGAGGCTCTTCAATTTTTTTTCTACTGTAAAATCTGCTTTGATCTCTATGTTTCCTTTGTTGCAAAGCATACCTAGGAATGCTCAGGGGTAGTAATGCACTACTAAGAGCTAGCTGCTGATTGGTAGCTACACAAGTCTCATATTATTGGCTCACCAAATATGTTCTGCTAGGTCCTATTAGTGCATCACTGATCTGAAAGGTGACTTTATATGTTTAATCTTTTTGCAGGGGTAAGGGACATGAAACGTAAATTTTTTTCTTTCTTGATTCAGATAGCCCATACAAATTTAAACAACTTTCCAATTTACTTCTATTGTCTAATTTGCTTTGCTCTCTTGGTATCCTTTAGTGAAATTAATATCTAGGTAGCCTCAGGAGCAGGGAGATGGTGGATGATTGGTGGATGCATATATATGCCTGCTATTGGCTTACAGATGTGTCCAGCTAGGTCACTGTAGTGCATTGCTGCTCCTTCAATAAAGGATAACAAGAAAATTGAGCAAATGTGATAGACGTATATTAGAAAGTTGTTTAAAATTGTATGTTGTATCAATTTTGAAGGAAAATGTTCCCTTAAACGTTATTATAAGCAATAGTAAGAGCATTTTTTTACACCGTACATATTTGTTTTAATTTATTTTCATATGTCAAATTACAATTTTAAAAGAAGTTCTATACAATATAACCGAGACAAAAGAATTGCATTACAGCAATAAGAAGCTACGATTATGTTCTCTTTAAATAATAACAAATAAAGAGACTTCCACCCCCAAAATAACATTTGAATAACCCTTACATCCCAATTTGTATCTTCATACAATTATCACTGTTGTACTTATGTCCTTAAAGGGATACTAAACCCAATTTTTTTTCTTCCATTATTTCAGATAGAGCAGCAATTTTAAGCAAATTTCCAATTTACTCCTATTATCAAATTTTCTTTGTTCTCTTGCTATCTTTATTTAAAAAGCAGTTAAAGGGACATAATACTCATATGCTAAATCACTTGAAACTGATGCAGTATAACTGTAAAAAGCTGACAGGAAAATATCACCTGAGCATCTCTATGTAAAAAAGGAAGATATTTTACCTCACAATTTCCTCAGCTCAGCAGAGTAAGTTCTGTGAAATGTTATACTCAGCTGCTCCCAGCTGCAGGTAAAAAATTAAAAAAAATGAAGAAATGAACAGCAGCCAATCAGCATCAGCAGTGCTGAGGTCATGAACTCTTACTGTGATCTCATGAGATTTGACTTAACTCTCATGAGATTTCATAGTAAGCTTCCTTTACCTGATTGGTGAAATAATATGAGAGTGCACGATGCTCATCCCTTCAGATGTCCCAGGACAGACACACTAAAATGCTGCTTAGAAATCCTTTACAATGGGAGGTGGCTACTGAGGAACTTTTGAGGTAAAATATCTTTCTCTTTTACATAGAGATGTTCAGGAGATATTTTCTAGTCAGCTTTTTACAGCTATGCTGCATCACTTTCAAGTGTTTAACCCCTTAACGACCGAGGACGTGCAGGGTACGTCCTCAGAAAAAAGGCAGTTAATGCCTGAGAACGTACCCTGCACGTCCTCGGTGTGCAAAGCAGCTGGAAGCGATCCTGCTCGCTTCCAGCTGCTTTCCGGTTATTGCAGTGATGCCTCGATATGGAGGCATCCTGCAATAACCTTAAATGGCCATCCGGTGCAGAGAGAGCCACTCTGTGGCCCTCTCTGCACCGGACATCGGTGGCCGGTAACGTTGGTGAGTGGGAGCTGACTTGGGAGGCGGGTGGGCGGCCATCGATGGGCCGGGTAATGTAGAGGGGGGCGATGGGGGCGCGCGCGCGTGCACGTCGGGCGGGCGCGTGCACGGGGCGGGAGCGGGTGGGAACCGCTACACTACAGAAAAGACTGTTCTAAAAGTTTGTGTAAAGCTTTTTATTTTTTAAAAAAAAAAACAGTCAAAGGTATCTAGGAGGGGGTGGGGGTTTGTTCTTTGGTGGGTAGGGGAGCTACACTACAGAAAATGGGGAAAAAATAAAAAAAGCAACTGTTTTTTTTATAAACTGGGTACTGGCAGACAGCTGCCAGTACCCAAGATGGCGGCCATTAAGGCAGAGGGGGAGGGTTAGACAGCTGTTTGGTGGGGGATCAGCCAGGTTGGGGGCTAAGGGGGGCTCCTACACAGCAGCATATATAAATATGCTTAAAAAAAAAAAAAAAAAAGCCTAAATATATATTTTATTTTAGTACTGGCAGAGTTGCTGCCAGTACTTAAGATGGCGGGGACAATTGTGGGGTGGGGGAGGGAAGGGAGCTGTTTGGGAGGGATCAGGGGGTCTGATGTGTCAGGTGGGAGGCTGATCTCTACACTAAAGCTAAAATTAACCCTGCAAGCTCCCTACAAACTTCCTAATTAACCCCTTCACTGCTAGCTATAATACACGTGTGATGCGCAGCGGCATTTAGCGGCCTTCTAAGTACCAAAAAGCAACGCCAAAGCCATATATGTCTGCTATTTCTGAACAAAGGGGATCCCAGAGAAGCATTTACAACAATTTGTGCCATAATTGCACAAGCTGTTTGTAAATGATTTCAGTGAGAAACCTAAAATTGTGAAAAATTTAACTTTTTTTTTTAATTTGATCGCAATTGGCGGTGAAATGGTGGCATGAAATATACCAAAATGGGCCTAGATCATTACTTGGGGTTGTCTACTACACTACACTAAAGCTAAAATTACCCCAAAAAGCTCCCTACATGCTCCCTAATTAACCCCTTTACTGCTGGGCATAATACACGTGTGGTGCACAGTGGCATTTAGCATCCTTCTAATTACCAAAAAGCAACACCAAAGCCATATATGTGTGCTATTTCTGAACAAAGGGGATCCCAAAGAAAAATTTACAATCATTTATGCCATAATTGCAGAAGCTGTTTGTAAATAATTTCAGTGAGAAACCAAAAGTTTGTGAAAAAATTTGTGAAAAAGTGAACGATTTTTTGTATTTGATCGCATTTGGCGGTGAAATGGTGGCATGAAATATACCAAAATTGGCCTAGATCAATACTTTGGGATGTTTACTAAAAAAAAATATATACATGTCAATAGATATTCAGGGATTCCTGAAAGATATCAGTGTTCTAATGTAACTAGCGCTAATCTTGAAAAAAAAATGGTTTGGAAATAGCAAAGTGCTACTTGTATTTATGGCCCTATAACTTACAAAAAAAGCAAAGAACATGTAAACATTGGGTATTTCTAAACTCAGGACAAAATTTAGAAACTATTTAGCATGGGTGTTTTTTGGTGGTTGCAGATGTATAACAGATTTTGGGGGTCAAAGTTAGAAAAAGTGTGTTTTTTTCCATTTTTTTCTCATTTTATAATTTTTTTTAAAGTAAATTATAAGATATGATGAAAATAATGGTATCTTTGGAAAGTCCATTTAATGGCGAGAAAAACGGTATATAATATATGTGGGTACAGTAAATGAGTAAGAGGAAAATTACAGCTAAACACAAACACCGCAAAAATGTAAAAATCGCCTTGGTCCCAAATGGACAGAAAATGGAAAGTGCTGTGGTCATTAAGGGGTTAAACATTTGGGTATTATGGCCCTTTAAGTAAAGCTTAGGAGCTGGCCCATTTTTTATCCAGAACCTGGGTTACGCTTGTTTATTGGTTGGCTGAATGTAGTCACCAATAAGCAAGCGCTATCCAGGGTGCTGAACCTAAAATGGGTCAGCTCCTAAGCTTTACATTCCTACTTTTTAAATAAAGATTGCAAGAGAATGAAGAAAATTTCATAACAGGAGTAAATTAGAAAGTTGCTTAAAATTGCCTGCTCTGCTTCCAAGTATTGTTGAAGTAAAGAACTGCATGAAAAAACAATGCATACTTGAGCAAAGGGATACAAATATAGACAATGAACAAGATATTAGGAAATTCTTTAGCGAATGGGCAATATTTTTAAAGATATTTCCCACTACTGAAATAAATCATATAATTTTTCCATTTCGACACTCAGAAACAGTCCTGCTAGGAAACTGGTAGGTGGCTGGAGGGAGATGCGGAGGGAGATCGGGTAAAGGGGGTTCCCCCCCCCCCTTTTTTTTTTTGTTGTTGTTTTTTGTTGTTTTTTGGAGAACAAAATAAAAAGCACCAACAGAGTATATTTACATAATTAATAGAGGTTAGTTTCTTCCAGATCTGGATTGGTCTTTTCATTTCTTTTACTTTTTGTCTATGTGAATATACATTATGCAGGTATTATTGTTGTTTTTGTTTTTTAAGACCTCTTTTGCGGCTTGGAATGAGAAAGCCAATGATGTTTTTGTATTATATCTACTCTGTTGGATTATAAATAAAGAATTCAAAAAAAAAAAAAATTGCCTGCTCTGTCTGAATCATGAAAGAAAAGATTTGGGTTTAGTATCCCTTTAAAGGGGCACGAAACTCAACATCTTTCTTTAATGAGTCAGATTGAGCATACCATTGTAAACAATTTACCAATTTACTTCTGTTATCAAATTTGCTTCCTTCTCTTATTTTTAGTTGAAGGAGCAGCAATGCACTTCTGGGAGCTAGCTAAACAAATAAACTGGGCCAATGACAAGAGGTGTGTAAGCCAACAATCAGCAACTTGCTCTAGCCTTAAATTGTGACGTGTCACAAAAAACATAATTTATGCTTACCTGATAAATTTATTTCTCTTGTAGTGTATCCAGTCCACGGATCATCCATTACTTGTGGGATATTCTCCTTCCCAACAGGAAGTTGCAAGAGGATCACCCACAGCAGAGCTGCTATATAGCTCCTCCCCTAACTGCCATATCCAGTCATTCGACCGAAACAAGCCGAGAAAGGAGAAACCATAGGGTGCAGTGGTGACTGAAGTTTAATTAAAATTTAGACCTGCCTTAAAAGGACAGGGCGGGCCGTGGACTGGATACACTACAAGAGAAATAAATTTATCAGGTAAGCATAAAACAGAATTTATGTTTACCTGATAAATTACTTTCTCCAACGGTGTGTCCGGTCCACGGCGTCATCCTTACTTGTGGGATATTCTCTTCCCCAACAGGAAATGGCAAAGAGCCCAGCAAAGCTGGTCACATGATCCCTCCTAGGCTCCGCCTACCCCAGTCATTCGACCGACGTTAAGGAGGAATATTTGCATAGGAGAAACCATATGATACCGTGGTGACTGTAGTTAAAGAAAATAAATCATCAGACCTGATTAAAAAACCAGGGCGGGCCGTGGACCGGACACACCGTTGGAGAAAGTAATTTATCAGGTAAACATAAATTCTGTTTTCTCCAACATAGGTGTGTCCGGTCCACGGCGTCATCCTTACTTGTGGGAACCAATACCAAAGCTTTAGGACACGGATGAAGGGAGGGAGCAAATCAGGTCACCTAAATGGAAGGCACCACGGCTTGCAAAACCTTTCTCCCAAAAAATAGCCTCAGAAGAAGCAAAAGTATCAAACTTGTAAAATTTGGTAAAAGTGTGCAGTGAAGACCAAGTCGCTGCCCTACATATCTGATCAACAGAAGCCTCATTCTTGAAGGCCCATGTGGAAGCCACAGCCCTAGTGGAATGAGCTGTGATTCTTTCAGGAGGCTGCCGTCCGGCAGTCTCGTAAGCCAATCTGATGATGTTTTTAATCCAAAAAGAGAGAGAGGTAGAAGTTGCTTTTTGACCTCTCCTGTTACCAGAATAAACAACAAACAAGGAAGATGTTTGTCTAAAATCCTTTGTAGCATCTAAATAGAATTTTAGAGCGCGAACAACATCCAAATTGTGCAACAAACGTTCCTTCTTCGAAACTGGTTTCGGACCCAAAGAAGGCACGACTATCTCCTGGTTAATGTTTTTGTTAGAAACAACTTTTGGAAGAAAACCAGGTTTAGTACGTAAAACCACCTTATCTGCATGGAACACCAGATAAGGAGGAGAACACTGCAGAGCAGATAATTCTGAAACTCTTCTAGCGGAAGAAATTGCAGCCAAAAACAAAACTTTCCAAGATAATAACTTAATATCAACGGAATGTAAGGGTTCAAACGGAACCCCCTGAAGAACTGAAAGAACTAAGTTGAGACTCCAAGGAGGAGTCAAAGGTTTGTAAACAGGCTTGATTCTAACCAGAGCCTGAACAAAGGCTTGAACATCTGGCACAGCTGCCAGCTCTTTGTGAAGTAACACAGACAAGGCAGAAATCTGTCCCTTCAAGGAACTTGCAGATAATCCTTTCTCCAATCCTTCTTGAAGAAAGGATAGAATCCTAGGAATCTTTACCTTGTCCCAAGGGAATCCTTTAGATTCACACCAACAGATATATTTTTTCCATATTTTGTGGTAAATTTTTCTAGTTACAGGCTTTCTGGCCTGAACAAGAGTATCAATAACAGAATCTGAGAACCCTCGCTTTGATAAGATCAAGCGTTCAATCTCCAAGCAGTCAGCTGGAGTAGGACCAGATTCGGATGCTCGAACGGACCTTGAACAAGAAGGTCTCGTCTCAAAGGTAGCTTCCATGGTGAAGCCGATGACATATTCACCAGATCTGCCTACCAAGTCCTGCGTGGTTACGCAGGAGCTATCAAGATCACCTACGCCCTCTCCTGATTGATCCTGGCTACCAGCCTGGGGATGAGAGGAAACGGCGGGAATACATAAGCTAGGTTGAAGGTCCAAGGTGCTACTAGTGCATCTACTAGAGTCGCCTTGGGATCCCTGGATCTGGACCCGTAGCAAGGAACCTTGAAGTTCTGACGAGAGGCCATCAGATCCATGTCTGGAATGCCCCACAGTTGAGTGATTTGGGCAAAGATTTCCGGATGGAGTTCCCACACCCCCGGATGCAATGTCTGACGAATCAGAAAATCCGCTTCCCAAGTTTCCACTCCTGGGATGTGGATTGCAGACAGGTGGCAGGAGCGAGTCTCCGCCCATTGAATGATTTTGGTCACTTCTTCCATCGCCAGGGAACTCCTTGTTCCCCCCTGATGGTTGATGTACGCAACAGTCGTCATGTTGTCTGATTGAAACCGTATGAACTTGGCCCTCGCTAGCTGAGGCCAAGCCTTGAGAGCATTGAATATCGCTCTCAGTTCCAGAATATTTATCGGTAGAAGAGATTCTTCCCGAGACCAAAGACCCTGAGCTTTCAGGGATCCCCAGACCGCGCCCCAGCCCATCAGACTGGCGTCGGTCGTGACAATGACCCACTCTGGTCTGCGGGAGGTCACCCCTAGCGACAGGTTGTCCAGGGACAGCCACCAACGGAGTGAGTCTCTGGTCCTCTGATTTACTTGTATCTTCGGAGACAAGTCTGTATAGTCCCCATTCCACTGACTGAGCATACACAATTGAAATGGTCTTAGATGAATGCGTGCAAAAGGAACTATGTCCATTGCCGCTACCATCAAACCTATCACTTCCATGCACTGTGCTATGGAAGGAAGAGGAACGGAAGGAAGTATCCGACAAGAGTTTAGAAGTTTTGTTTTAATGGTCTCTGTCAGAAAAATCCTCATTTCTAAGGAGTCTATTATTGTTCCCAAGAAGGGAACTCTTGTCGACGGAGATAGAGAACTCTTTTCCACGTTCACTTACCATCCGTGAGATCTGAGAAAGGCCAGGACTATGTCCGTGTGAGCCTTTGCTTGAGGAAGGGACGACGCTTGAATCAGAATGTCGTCCAAGTAAGGTACTACAGCAATGCCCCTTGGTCTTAGCACCGCCAGAAGGGACCCTAGTACCTTTGTGAAAATCCTTGGAACAGTGGCTAATCCGAAAGGAAGCGCCACGAACTGGTAATGCTTGTCCAGGAATGCGAACCTTAGGAACCGATGATGTTCCTTGTGGACAGGAATATGTAGATACGCATCCTTTAAATCCACCGTGGTCAAGAATTGACCTTTCTGGATGGAAGGATTGTTCGAATGGTTTCCATTTTGGACGATGGAACCTTGAGAAACTTGTTTAGGATCTTGAGATCTAAGATTGGTCTGAACGTTCCCTCTTTTTTGGGAACTACGAACAGATTGGAGTAGAACCCCATCCCTCGTTCTTTTAATGGAACAGGATGAATCACTTCCAGAAGATAACCTTGGAAGACTATTTCTAGCGCCCAAGGATCCAGAACATCTCTTGCCCAAGCCTGAGTGAAGAGAGAGAGTCTGCCCCCCACCAAATCCGGTCCC
This sequence comes from Bombina bombina, assembly GCF_027579735.1. Classification (NCBI taxonomy): domain Eukaryota; kingdom Metazoa; phylum Chordata; class Amphibia; order Anura; family Bombinatoridae; genus Bombina; species Bombina bombina. The sequence goes on from NW_026512674.1 coordinate 11,777, forward strand.
GGATCGGGGGCCCGCATCTCATGCTGTCTTGGGAGCAGTGGCAGGTTTCTTGGCCTGCTTTCCTTTGTTCCAGCCTTGCCTTGGTCTCCAGGCTGGATTGGCTTGAGAAGTATTACCCTCCTGCTTAGAGGACGTAGCACTTGGGGCTGGTCCGTTTCTGCGAAAGGGACGAAAATTAGGTTTATTTTTGGCCTTGAAAGACCTATTCTGAGGAAGGGCGTGGCCCTTGCCCCCAGTGATATCAGAGATAAACTCTTTCAAGTCAGGGCCAAACAGTGTTTTCCCCTTGAAAGGAATGTCAAACAATTTGTTCTTGGAAGACGCATCCGCTGACCAAGATTTTAACCAAAGCGCTCTGCGCGCCACAATAGCAAACCCAGAATTTTTCGCCGCTAACCTAGCCAATTGCAAGGTGGCGTCTAGGGTGAAAGAATTAGCCAATTTAAGAGCACGAATTCTGTCCATAATCTCCTCATAAGAAGAAGAATTACTAATAATCGCCTTTTCTAGCTCATCGCACCAGAAACACGCGGCTGTAGTGACAGGGACAATGCATGCAATTGGTTGTAGAAGGTAACCTTGCTGAACAAACATCTTTTTTAGCAAACCTTCTAATTTTTTATCCATAGGATCTTGGAAAGCACAACTATCTTCTATGGGTATAGTGGTGCGCTTGTTTAAAGTAGAAACCGCTCCCTCGACCTTGGGGACTGTCTGCCATAAGTCCTTTCTGGGGTCGACTATAGGAAACAATTTTTTAAATATGGGGGGAGGTACGAAAGGTACACCGGGCCTGTCCCATTCTTTATTAACAATGTACGCCACCCGCCTGAGTATAGGAAAAGCTTCGGGGGGCCCCGGGGCCTCTAGGAACTTGTCCATTTTACATAGTGTTTCTGGAATGACCAGATAATCACAATCATCCAAATTGGATAACACCTCCTTAAGCAGAGCGCGGAGATGTTCCAACTTAAATTTAAAAGTAATCACATCAGGTTCAGCTTGTTGAGAAATTTTTCCTGAATCTGAAATTTCTCCCTCAGACAAAACCTCCCTGGCCCCCTCAGACTGGTGTAGGGGCCCTTCAGAAACAATATCATCAGCGGCCTCATGCTCTTCAGTATTTTCTAAAACAGAGCAGTCGCGCTTTCGCTGATAAGTGGGCATATTGGCTAAAATGTTTTTGATAGAATTATCCATTACAGCCGTTAATTGTTGCATAGTAAGGAGTATTGGCGCGCTAGATGTACTAGGGGCCTCCTGTATGGGCAAAACTGGTGTAGACGAAGGAGGGGATGATGCAGTACCATGCTTACTCCCCTCACTTGAGGAATCATCTTGGGCATCATTTTTACTAAATTTATTATGACATAAATCACATCTATTTAAATGAGAAGGAACCTTGGCTTCCCCACAGTCAGAACACAATCTATCTGGTAGTTCAGACATGTTAAACAGGCATAAACTTGATAACAAAGCACAAAAAACGTTTTAAAATAAAACCGTTACTGTCACTTTAAATTTTAAACTGAACACACTTTATTACTGCAATTGCGAAAAAGTATGAAGGAATTGTTCAAAATTCACCAAAATTTCACCACAGTGTCTTAAAGCCTTAAAAGTATTGCACACCGTTTTTATATTTAACCCCTTTACAGTCCCTGGAATCTGCTTTGCTGAGACCCAACCAAGCCCAAAGGGGAATACGATACCAAATAATGCCTTCAGAAAGACTTTTCTATGTATCAGAGCTCCACACACATGCAGCTGCATGTCATGCTGTTCTCAAAAACAAGTGCGCCATACCGGCGCGAAAATGAGGCTCTGACTATGATTAGGGAAAGCCCCAATAGAATAAAGTGTCTAAAACAGTGCCTGCCGATATTATTTTACAAAAAATACCCAGATTAAATGATTCCTCAAGGCTAAATATGTGTAAATATGATCGATTTAGCCCAGAAAATGTCTACAGTCTTAATAAGCCCTTGTGAAGCCCTTATTTACTGTGTGAATAAAAATGGCTTACCGGATCCCATAGGGAAAATGACAGCTTCCAGCATTACATCGTCTTGTTAGAATGTGTCATACCTCAAGCAGCAAAAGACTGCTCACTGTTCCCCCAACTGAAGTTAATTCCTCTCAACAGTCCTGTGTGGAACAGCCATGGATTTTAGTAACGGTTGCTAAAATCATTTTCCTCATACAAACAGAAATCTTCATCTCTTTTCTGTTTCAGAGTAAATAGTACATACCAGCACTATTTTAAAATAACAAACTCTTGATTGAATAATAAAAACTACAGTTAAACACTAAAAAACTCTAAGCCATCTCCGTGGAGATGTTGCCTGTACAACGGCAAAGAGAATGACTGGGGTAGGCGGAGCCTAGGAGGGATCATGTGACCAGCTTTGCTGGGCTCTTTGCCATTTCCTGTTGGGGAAGAGAATATCCCACAAGTAAGGATGACGCCGTGGACCGGACACACCTATGTTGGAGAAATTATGTTTTCTCTTGTTAAGTGTATCCAGTCCACGGATCATCCATTACTTGTGGGATACCAATACCAAAGCTTAAGTACACGGATGATGGGAGGGACAAGGCAGGAACTTAAACGGAAGGAACCACTGCCTGTAGAAACTTTCTCCCAAAAACAGCCTCCGAAGAAGCAAAAGTATCAAATTTGTAAAATTTTGAAAAGGTATGAAGCGAAGACCAAGTCGCAGCCTTGCAAATCTGTTCAACAGAGGCCTCATTTTTAAAGGCCCAGGTGGAAGCCACAGCTCTAGTAGAATGAGCTGTAATTCTTTCAGGGGGCTGCTGTCCAGCAGTCTCATATGCTAAACGGATTATACTCCGAAGCCAAAAAGAAAGAGAGGTTGCCGAGGCCTTTTGACCTCTCCTCTGTCCAGAGTAAATAACAAACAGGTGAGATGTTTGGCGAAAATCTTTAGTAGCCTGCAAGTAAAAATTCAATGCACGGACTACGTCTAGATTATGCAAAAGACGTTCCTTCTTTGAAGAAGGATTAGGGCATAATGATGGAACAACAATCTCTTGATTGAAACCACCTTAGGTAAAAACCCAGGTTTTGTACGCAGAACAACTTTATCTGAATGAAAGATCAGATAAGGAGAATCACAATGTAAGGCAGATAACTCAGAGACTCTTCGAGCCGAGGAAATAGCCATCAGAAAAAGAACTTTCCATGATAGAAGTTTGATATCAATAGAATGAAGGGGTTCAAACGGAACCCCTTGAAGAACTTTAAGAACCAAGTTTAAGCTCCATGGGGGAGTAACAGGATTAAACACAGGCTTAATTCTAACTAAAGCCTGACAAAATGCCTGAACGTCTGGAACTTCTGCCAGACGCTTGTGTAAAAGAATAGACAGAGCAGAAATCTGTCCCTTTAAAGAACTAGCTGATAGTCCTTTGTCCAAACCCTCTTGGAGGAAGGACAATATCCTAGGAATCCTAACCCTACTCCATGAGTAATTCTTGGATTCACACCAATGAAGATATTTACGCCAAATCTTGTGGTAAATTTTGCTGGTGACAGGCTTTCGTGCCTGTATTAAGGTATCAATTACTGACTCGGAGAAGCCACACTTTGATAGGATCAAGCGTTCAATCTCCATGCAGTCAGTCTCAGAGAAAGTAGATTCGGATGATTGAAAAGACCTTGTATTAGAAGGTCTTGTCTCAGAGGCAGAGTCCATGGTGGAAAGGATGACATGTCCACTAGGTCTGCATACCAGGTCCTGCGTGGCCAAGCAGGCGCTATCAATATCACGATGCTCTCTCCTGTTTGATTTTGGCAATCAGACGAGGGAGCAGAGGAAACGGTGGAAACACATAGGCCAGGTTGAAGAACCAAGGCGCTGCTAGAGCATCTATCAGTGCCGCTTCTGGGTCCCTGGACCTGGATCCGTAACAAGGAAGCTTGGCGTTCTGGCGAGACGCCATGAGATCCAGTTCTGGTTTGCCCCAACGGAGAACCAATTGAGCAAACACCTCCGGATGGAGTTCCCACTCCCCCGGATGAAAAGTCTGACGACTAAGAAAATCCGCCTCCCAGTTCTCTACCCCTGGGATATGGATCGCAAATAGGTTGCAAGAGTGAGTCTCTGCCCAGCGAATTATCTTGGAGACTTCTGACATCGCTAGGGAACTCCTGGTCCCCCCTTGATGGATGATGTAAGCCACAGTCGTGATGTTGTCCGACTGAAATCTGATGAACCTCAGTGTTGCTAACTGAGGCCAAGCTAGAAGAGCATTGAATATTGCTCTTAACTCCAGAATATTTATTGGGAGGAGTTTCTCCTCCTGAGTCCATGAACCCTGAGCCTTCAGGGAGTTCCAGACTGCACCCCAACCTAGAAGGCTGGCGTCTGTTACAATGGTCCAATCTGGCCTGCGAAAGGTCATACCTTTGGACAGATGGACCCGAGATAACCACCAGAGAAGAGAATCTCTGGTTTCCTGATCCAGATTTAGTAGAGGGGACAAATCTGTGTAATCCCCATTCCACTGACTGAGCATGCATAATTGCAGCGGTCTGAGATGCAGGCGCGCAAATGGCACTATGTCCATCGCCGCTACCATTAAGCCGATTACTTCCATGCACTGAGCCACCGTGGGGCGCGGAATGGAGTGAAGAACACAGCAAGCATTTAGAAGTTTTGATAACCTGGACTCCGTCAGGTAAATTTTCATTTCTATAGAATCTATAAGAGTCCCTAGGAAGGAAACCCTTGTGAGAGGAGATAGAGAACTCTTTTCTTCGTTCACTTTCCACCCATGCGACCTCAGAAATGCCAGAACTATCTCTGTATGAGACTTGGCAATTTGAAAGCTTGACGCCTGTATCAGGATGTCGTCTAGGTAAGGAGCCACCGCTATGCCTCGCGGTCTTAGAACCGCCAGAAGTGAGCCCAGAACCTTTGTAAAAATTCTTGGGGCTGTAGCCAACCCGAATGGAAGAGCTACAAACTGGTAATGCCTGTCTAGAAAGGCAAACCTCAGGAACCAATGATGATTCTTGTGGATCGGAATGTGAAGGTAGGCATCCTTTAAGTCCACTGTGGTCATGTACTGACCCTCTTGGATCATGGGTAAAATGGTTTGAATAGTTTCCATCTTGAATGATGGAACTCTGAGGAATTTGTTTAGGATCTTTAGATCCAAAATTGGTCTGAAGGTTCCCTCTTTTTGGGAACCACAAACAGATTTGAATAAAACCCCTGTCCTTGTTCCGTCCGCGGAACTGGATGGATCACTCCCATTACAAGGAGGTCTTGCACGCAGCTTAGGAATGCCTCTTTCTTTATCTGGTTTGCAGATAATCTTGAAAGGTGAAATCTCCCTTGTGGGGGAGAAGCTTTGAAGTCCAGAAGATATCCCTGAGATATGATCTCCAACGCCCAGGGATCCTGAACATCTCTTGCCCACGCCTGGGCGAAGAGAGAGAGTCTGCCCCCTACTAGATCCATTGTCGGATAGGGGGCCGCTCCTTCATGCTGTCTTGGAGGCAGCAGCAGGCTTTCGGCCTGCTTGCCCTTGTTCCAGGACTGGGTAGGTTTCCAGGCCTGCTTAGATTGAGGAAAAGTTCCCTCTTGTTTTGAAGTAGAGGGAGCTGATCCTGCACCTGCCTTGAAATTTCGAAAGGCACGAAAATTAGACTGTTTGGCCCTTGATTTGGCCCTGTCCTGAGGAAGGGTATGACCCTTACCTCCAATAATGTCAGCAATCATTTCTTTCAAACCAGGCCTGAATAAGGTCTGCCCCTTGAAAGGAATGTTAAGTAATTTAGACTTTGAAGTCACATCAGCTGACCAGGATTTAAGCCATAGCGCCCTACGCGCCTGGATGGCGAATCCGGAATTCTTAGCCGTTAGTTTAGTCAAATGAACAATGGCATCAGAAACAAATGAGTTAGCTAGCTTAAGTGTTCTAAGCTTGTCAATAATTTCAGTCAATGGAGCTGTATGGATGGCCTCTTCCAGGGCCTCAAACCAGAACGCCGCCGCAGCAGTGACAGGCGCAATGCATGCAAGGGGCTGTAAAATAAAAACCTTGTTGAATAAACATTTTCTTAAGGTAACCCTCTAATTTTTTATCCATTGGATCTGAAAAAGCACAACTGTCCTCAACCGGGATAGTGGTACGCTTTGCTAAAGTAGAAACTGCTCCCTCCACCTTAGGGACTGTCTGCCATAAGTCCTGTGTAGTGGCATCTATTGGAAACATTTTTCTAAATATAGGAGGTGGGGAAAAGGGCACACCGGGTCTATCCCACTCCTTACTAATAATTTCTGTAAGCCATTTAGGTATTGGAAAAACATCAGTACTCACCGGCACTGCATAGTATTTATCCAGCCTACACAATATCTCTTGCACTGCAATTGTGTCACAGTCATTCAGAGCAGCTAATACCTCCCCAAGTAACACACGGAGGTTCTCAAGCTTAAATTTAAAATTAGAAATCTCTGAATCAGGTCTCCCCGATTCAGAGACGTCACCCACAGACTGAAGCTCTCCGTCCTCAGGTTCTGCATATTGTGACGCAGTATCAGACATGGCTCTTACAGCATCTATGCGCTCTGTATCTCGTCTAACCCCAGAGCTATCGCGCTTGCCTCTCAATTCAGGCAATCTGGCTAATACCTGTGACAGGGTATTATTCATGATTGCAGCCATGTCCTGCAAAGTAATCGCTATGGGCATCCCTGATGTACTTGGCGCCATATTAGCGTGCGTCCCTCGAGCGGGAGGCGAAGGGTCCGACACGTGGGGAGAGTTAGTCGGCATAACTTCCCCCTAGACAGACCCCTCTGGTGACAATTCTTTTATAGATAAAGACTGATCTTTACTGTTTAAGGTGAAATCAATACATTTAGTACACATTCTCCTATGGGGCTCCACCATGGCTTTTAAACATAATGAACAAGTAGTTTCCTCTGTGTCAGACATGTTTGTACAGACTAGCAATGAGACTAGCAAGCTTGGAAAACACTTTAAACAAAGTTAACAAGCAATATAAAAAAATGTTACTGTGCCTTTAAGAGAAACAAATTTTGGCAAAATTTGAAATAACAGTGAAAAAAGGCAGTTACACTAACGAAGTTTTTACAGTGTATGTAACAAGTTAGCAGAGCATTGCACCCACTTGCAAATGGATGATTAACCCCTTAATACAAAAAACAGATTAACAAAACGAAAAATATGTTTTTTAAACAGTCATAACAACTGCCACAGCTCCTACTTTTGAAGCCTTTTGAGCCCATCAGAGATGTCCTATAGCATGCAGGGGACTGCTGAGGGAAGCTGAATGTCACAGTTTGTAATTTTAACTGCACCAACTGTAACTTTTATACTATTACACTTTTATAAGAGTATGTATCTCTGTTAATAAGCCTGATACCAGTCGCTATTAAATCACTGCATTTAGGCTTAACTTACATTAATCCGGTATCAGCAGCATTTTTCTAGCAAGTTCCATCCCTAGAAATATGTTTACTGCACATACCTTATTGCAGGAAAACCTGCACGCCATTCCCTCTCTGAAGTTACCTCACTCCTCAGAATATGTGAGAACGGCAATGGATCTTAGTTACTTCTGCTAAGATCATAGAAATCACAGGCAGATTCTTCTTCTAATGCTGCCTTTGATAAAACAGTACACTCCGGTACCATTTAAAAATAACAAACTTTTGATTGAAGTTAAGAAACTAACTATAATACACCACTCTCCTCTTACTACGTCCATTGTTGAGAGTTGCAAGAGAATGACTGGATATGGCAGTTAGGGGAGGAGCTATATAGCAGCTCTGCTGTGGGTGATCCTCTTGCAACTTCCTGTTGGGAAGGAGAATATCCCACAAGTAATGGATGATCCGTGGACTGGATACACTTAACAAGAGAAAACTGCCTTGGACTAAATAGCGCTACCCCCAATTCTGTATATGGGACTTGAATATACGTATAAAGTAATCATATCACCTCTCAAGCGCCTTTTTTCTGGAGTAAACAGACCCAATTTGTCATTTATAAAACATTTAAAAAGAACAGGGTCAAGTAGTGACCCTTGGGGGACCCCACAGACTTTTGTCCAAACCGAGTATGATCGATTTACTACTACAACACATTGCTCCCTGTCTTTTATCAAGTTATTTATCTAGGAGCTAACATTTTCATCTTTTCCCAGCTCCTTTGTACAACATTATCTTGTGGCACTGTATCAAATACCTTAGTAAATCAAATGATTCACCTTTATCTATATTTTTGCATCATAGAATCTAATAAGATTAATTCAACACGATCTATTACTCACAAAACCATGCTGATTTCAACTCATAATCTTGTTTTTCCTAATATACTCTTGAATATTATCCTTTATAATCCTTTCTAGTATCTTCTCCAAGTATGCTTTTCAAAGGATACAAAGAGAACTAAGCAAATTGATCACAGAAGTAAATTACTTTACTGTCCCTTTAACTCAGTATGTACTCCAGGATCTGTGTGAAGTGGAAAAGGTACAATGTCAATTCTAGCAAAATACACACTGTACGCAGATTATGTTTAAGATATCCTTAAAGGGATATAAAACAATTATTATTACTTTAGGTTAAAGTAAACATAAAAAGATTGTGTTAAAAAAGCTAACCACTTATTTGTTTTCTTGCAAAATGAGAACTTAGAAATTCTCAGTCTAGTCCCTGCCAACAACTGAACAAGGAAGCCGACATTAAGGTCACATTATTTTTGCTGCAGACGTCCTTTAATCATCATGGGCAATAAACTGACTGGATCTATTTTATGGTGTCTTGAAAAGAAACACTATAGCTTTGCCTTCCTGTTGAGGTCTCCTCCTCCTTGAGAGACTGGGACAGGAAGTAAAGGACACTGCAGAAATGAAGTTAAAAAAGGGACTTAAAGGTAAAATCCTTTTAAAATTATAAATAATACATATTGCAATGATTTCTATAAAGTATAAGCCACTGCTTAGTGCTTTTTTGTTACTACAATGAAAGACTGCTTAACATCCCTTTACGTAACCATTTAACAATCTCTTTAAGGAAGTCTATGAACTGGCCTATTTACTATAGCTAAATTATGAGTTCATTAGGTACGTGCATTGATTTGAATGTTTTCTCTTTTTGGCAAAGACTATACAGATATGGCCAACTATAGGCCTGAGGGCTACATGTATCCCTTGACACTAGTTTTTCGGCCCTTTAGAAAAAGCATAACTAACAACGTGTGGCATGGTTTTGTGGCCCCATGGAAAAGTGAACTAAAAATGTGTACTTTGGGTAGGGTTGCCACCTCGGCTATGTTTTCCTGGACACTTATAAGTTACACATGCTACAGGGTGTGCAGGGAGGAATATGTATAGTGTATATAAATAGTGCTGCCCAGAAACACAATACATGTTCTTTCCTGCACACCCTGCAGCATGTTTAACTCATAAGTGTCAAGGAAAACATGGCTCAGGTAGCAACACTAACTTTGGGATGGCCACATCCCTCTGGAGGGAAGAGTAGCAGACAGAGGGGGCACCCTGCAACTTTACCTATATCTGGCCCTGTACCACTGAACAATTTTTGGACACATTTTTTGTTTAATAGCTATACATCTATATGCGGCCATTAAAGGCACAGTATACACCAATTTTCATATAACTGCATGTAATATACACTACTATAAAGAATATGCACAGATAATGATCTAAAAATCCAGTATAGAACCTTTTAAAAACGTATTTAGAAGCTCCCAGTTTAGCACGGTTGATGAGATTAGGCTGGGACACCCATTGAAAGGGGCTGAGAAAGCAGGAAGAGCAGACACTCCCCCATTCCCTGCATATTAATAGACCCATTACACAAACAGGAGCAAGCAGGAATTTGTAGACTTCAGTCTATATCTGATACTTTGGGGCTTGGTTAGGAGTCTGAAAATCAGCACAACGCTATTAAAAAATAAGCAAAACTATACATTGTTACAAAAAAACTCAGAGATGGGCTATATTAATGGTTCACCTACCAAAAAACAATGTCCCTTTAAAGCTTCCAAAATATTGATCTGCAGCCCTCACGTGCTAAGTTGGCCATAACTGGTCTTTAGTCCTAAAACTTTAGAATGTCCAAACTGAAACATGTTAGGGGTGTGACCAGGTCCACAGCTAAGAAGGTTTGGTGTGAACAAATAGTTACCAACAGTAACAGCTCATTGTGCGGCTTAGGCCCAAAAATGAAATATCCCCTCAACTCTTCTTCCACTGAAGTCTAAACCCAACTATAGTTGTAAGTCTGAAAGATCAAAGTTCAGCATTGCAATTTCATACAAGAACCAAATGATAACCCAATGATGGACACCATGAGAGTAAGCCACCTGGATCCTGTAGTCCCACCTGGTTCAATTTTAGAGCCCTGGTTACCTGAACACTAAGAGAACCACTACGGTTTTCTTTAGTGTGAATACCAAGCACTCAGAGAATGTTTAAGATATACAATTACCATTTGTTCTACTAATTCTCTATGGCTGATTGGTACAAATGTTCATTCAAGGTTTGACAAAGGCTCTTAGCAGCCAAAACGTGTTGCCAAAATTTGGTCCAGTGAGAACAAGCAGGAGGCGGGCAAGTATTGAGCCATAACCTGGATCTGTAAACAAGCTGTTGGAAATCCTGGCAAGTGCTTAACTCGAAAATTGTGGACAATGATCAGATGACACAAAAGCAGTGAGAAGGAAACTGTGCAACACCAGGCAACGCTAAAATCCAGGTCAATCTTGGTGAAACACAGGCGTCCGAGGAGACCCCGATACTGCGGTAAGGAAGCAGTGCAGCTTTTTTCTGTAGCGGATCTCCAGACGCATCAAAACTAAGTCTCTAGTCTGTGGGGAAATTTCTGTGACTGCTTCTGTGGAAGTTTTAGCCTTTTCTACAAGTGGCTTATGAAGCCAACGGATTAACCTCTTGGAAACTACAAATCTTATAGAACAAGTGGAAATTTTACGGTTTAAGTTTTTTGGATTGAGAACTTGTGTTTCTTTTATCATGCATGACATGGACTTATTTTTTAAAATATTGGTTCCAAGTAATATATTTTTTTTACTGTAACAGAAAACCATTTCTCAGTGAAGAGATTTGTATTGTTCTTAATCTGTAACTTAATAAATACTGTAATTAATATTATCAGGTATTTGTAGAGCGCCAACAGATTCTGCAGTGCTATAAACATAGGCGGTATACAAGATAACATTTATAGGGATCAAATGGGTAGAGGGCCCTGTCGAGAGTTGCACTGTTGTAATCGGCTCTTATGAAAGCGATCTATAGGCTTACATTCTAAAGGGTTCAAGGGGAAAGCAATGGAGTTAGGAAAGGTTAGTGTAGGTTGTATGCATCCCTGAAAAGTAGAGTTTTTAGGGAGCAATTTAAGCTGTTAAAACTAGGGGAGAGTCTTGTGGAGCGAGGGCATGGAGTTTCACAAGATGGGAGCCAGCCTGGAGAAGTTCTGTAAACGGGAATGTGAGGAAGTAACAAGAGAGGAGGAGATCGTGAGCAGAGCGAAGGGGACAGGAGGGAGAGTACCTGGAGACAAGATCTGAAATGTAGGGGGAGCAGTGCAGTTGAGGGCTTTGTATGTCAAAGTGAGTATTTTGTGTTAAATCCTGGAGGCAAGAGGAAGCCAGTGAAGGGAATGGCAGAGAGGTGCAACAGATGAAGAGCAACGTGTAAGGAAGATGAGCCTGGTAGAGGCATGCATTATGGATTGTAAAGGAGCTAGACGGCAGTTAGGGAGACCAGAGAGGACGGAGTTGCAATAGTCGAGGCGGGAAAGGATAAGAGAGTGGATTAAAATCTTAGTTGTGTCTTGTGTAAGGAAATGTCTAATTTTAGAAAAAATTTTAAAGGTGGAAGCGGCAGGCTTTAGCCAAGGACTGAATGTGAGGGGTGAAAGAAAGGTCTGAGTCAAGTGTGACCCCAAGACATTAGGGCATGCGGGTTAGGGGTAATGATGGAATCATCAACAGTTATAGAAAATTGGGGAGTGGAGATTTTGGAGAAAGGGGGAAAAAATAAGGAGTTCAGTTTTGGAGAGATGTAGCTTAAAGGTACACTGAACCCAATTTTTTTCTTTTGTAATTCAGAAAGAGCATGCAATTTTAAGCAACTTTCTAATTTACTCCCATTATCAATTTTTCTTCGTTCTCTTGCTATCATTATTTGAAAAAGAAGGCATCTAAGCTTTTTTTTTTGTTTCAGTACTCTGGACAGCACTTTTTTATTGGTGGATGAATTTATCCACCAATCAGCAAGGACAACCCAGGTTGTTCACCAAAAATGGGCCGGCATCTAAACTTACATTCTTGCATTTCAAATAAAGATACCAAGAGAATGAAGAAAATTTGATAATAGGAGTAAATTAGAAAGTTGATTAAAATTCCATTCTCAATCTGAATCACGAAAGAAAAATTTTGGGTACAGTGTCCCTTTAAGGTAGTGAGAGGACATCCAAAATGAGATATGAGAAAGACAGTTAGTGACACAGATTAGTAAGGAAGGAGGTAGGTCTGGTGCAGAGAGATATATTTGGGTGTCATCGGCATACAAATGGTATTAAAACCCGTGGGACTTTTATTAAGGAACCAAATGATGACGTGTAGATTGAAAAGAGAAGGGGACTGAGGGCAGAGCCTTGAGGTACCCTAACAAAAAGTGGTAACGGGGCAGAGGATGTTCCAGAGAAGACTACACTAAAGGTACAGTTAGATAGATCGGAAGAGAACCACAAGAGAGTTGTGTCGCAGGTGCCGAAGGATTAAAGGGTTTGGAGCAGAAGAGGGTGCTCAACAGTATCAAAGGCTGCAGACAGATCAAGGAGGATAAGCAGAGAGAAGTGGCCTTTGGATTTTGCTTTAAGTGGGTCGTTGGTAACCTTGACAATTGCTGTCTCTGTGGAGTGATGGGGATGAAATCTAGATTGCAGTGGGTCAAAAAGAGAGTTTAGTGTAAGGAAATGAGATGGATGTTCATATACTAGCTTTTCGAGGATCTTTGAGGCAAGAGGGAGTAGGGAAATAGGATGGTAGTTGAATGGGGAGGTTGATTGAGAGAAGGGTTTTTTGAGGATAGGTGTGACCAGTGCATGTTTTAGAGATGTGGGAAATATACCAGTGCTGAGGATGTGTGTGAGTATAGGGGTAAGGGCAGAAGATAAGGAGGGTGGAAGGACAGTATAAGGGCAGAAATTTGATATATAATGATTTTTCTCGGTGCCAATAACTGGTATAGAATTAAACTATATATATGTCGGATTTAGCCCGTGGAGGAGCACACAAACATATTTCTTACAAATGTCCACTGCACCTATAAGCCAATGAGTATTAACAGTTGTCAGGACAAGTGCATTATCAGGAAGTACAAATTTGATACTGCTGTATTAAGACACAATATAAATATAAACAGATTTACTTCACATTTTTTCAGCAACAAAAGAAAATAAAAACCTTAAAATGTAACTTTTTTTATACAGAAGATAAAAAAATGACTACAATGACCCTTTAAATATTATATATAAAAATGTTTGTTGCAGCACTATATTGGGTTTATATTGAACTATTTTCCTAACTAATAGAGATGTCTGAATGGGTTTAAAAATAACCGGCATCTCTGAGAAGAATTGCTTTTTACTGATGAGTAATTGCAATGAAAGCATAGTATGGAGCTAAAATAGCTGTCCTTTCATTCCCACACGGCCCTCGCTAGCACGCTCATTTCTAGCTTCTGTAATACAGCTATGACAGGAAATAGATGCTTAGCAGACTAGCAAAACATTGACTTGCACAATAGTCAGGGGTTGGGGGGATGGTTAACTTCCTTTCTAAGATTTCTAAAGCAGTAGTACCAAGCCTTAGAAAAGCATCTAAGGGTGTGTGACTAATCCCTTGACTGCCAGAGAGTTGGAACCCATTGCATGTCTGTCAACCTCGAACTGCCTGAGCAATGACCCCATACCCAAAACAGCAGGCACATAACAGTCTAATAAATGACACGGCACAGACATACAACATACATACAACAAACTACACAGCATATTTAAATAGAACACACAAAAACAAACTAGTAAAATGTTTTCATTGTTTATTTTGTCCCATTTGTCTGTAACTTAGGTCTGAAAATGTAGGTTTTCCATTTTTGAGAATTGGAAGTGCACACTGCAGATTTCACAAGCCTAACCCTGCTATATATCTATCCCTAAAAGGCCTCAACAGAGGTGATAAAACACTGCCCAACAATGTACGTTTTGCTTAAAAAATGATTGGGTAGCCTGGTCTACTCTAGTTTGGATTAGGTCCTACAAATCAGACAAGTTATGGGGAGAAGACAGGATGTCAACGCATTTGGAAAGTTTTTGTACTTGGCTGCTTTGCTAATTTATGCAACACTATAGAAAAGTCTTGTAAAGACAGGGTTTTTAGGGACCCTTTAAAGGGAAACTAAAACCAAATGTTTTCTTTAAAGGGACAGTTCACCTAAAAATGTTCAACTATTTAAATTGTTCCCAATGATTCATTTTTACCTGCTTAAAGGGACAGTTAACCCAAAAATTACTGTTACTTATTTAGATTAGTTAATTAACAATCTTTACATCAAACTCTAGCCCAATTTTCATCTAAATAAACTTTGGCAGAAAATACACTTACTAGATCTCATTTAGCGGTTTTGAAATGGCCACCTGACTCCTTCTCTGACGTCTCCTAAAAGCTTGAACTGCAGCACTAGTACAGGATCCTCTCGTCCCTGCGCGCTCCTTTCATGCAGTTCCTTTCATCAATCTCATGGCTGACTGATATGACAAAGATCCCACAATCTAATACTTTATAGAGGGGAGAAAGAGTTGTCTCATACACCAAAGTGATCTTCACCCCATCTAACCATGTCAAACCAGATAGATCCTACTCAGACATCCCTGGGCAACTAACCAACCTGCTAAAATTCGCTTGACACGCTCAAGCCTGGAAAGCCGATGCGTGTCAGCGAATTTTAGCAGGTTGGTTAGTTGCCCAGGGATGTCTGAGTAGGATCCATCTGGTTTGACATGGTTAGATGGGGTGAAGATCAATTTGGTGTATGAGACAGTCCGGGAGTCCCCACCCCGATCTCCCACACAGGCACGGTTCCAGTTGATCTCCCATCTAGTAGTGGATACTCCTGAGCTGCGTTGGTTGATGTTATCGACCGCTTCCTGGCCACTTGAACGGCAACGTTATCATAGAGAGTGTAGACCTTCTTCTTAGGTCTTGCCATACAGTATGTCGGTTGTAAAGCAAGCGGTAAAAGCCTCTGTGTGTGTGTGTAGGCACCATTGGAAAGCCAGCAACCTCAGGCTTGTCTTGTGCAGGAGCACTCTGTCATCTTTATACCCGGGGATTAGTCGGAACAGAGTGACTGTCAGACTGGGTGACTGGGAGCCATGATGGTGCCAGTGCACAGCCCGGGTAGCCCGGAGTCAGCAAGCATGTTCAAGAGCAGAAGTCTAGCGTAAGCTCTCTCTTAACATCCGGGTTTACTAAGTATTGAAGGTGAAATCTGAATATACCCCAAGTTGTTCAGTTATATTTTACCTACTGTTATAAAAACACTTATTTTTATATTATACTTAGCAATGTTATAATCATAGGGGTCAGATATTGCAATTGTTTTTATAAAGCTCTGCAGTGTGTGCAACTCTATACACTTAGTTTTGTGCTACAACAGTGTCTACAATTATTTTTTATTACGGCAACATACATTTGCCCCTTATTGATAGTTTTTAATTTATTAAGAAGCATCTTGTAGATATAGCTCTCTTTCTCCCTCCCCTCTATACAGTATTAGATTGTGGGATCTTTGCCATATCAGTCAGCCATGAGATTGATGAAAGGAACTGCATGAAAGGAGCGCGCAGGGACGAGAGGATCCTGTTCTAGTGCTGCAGTTCAAGCTTTTGGGAGACGTCAGAGGAGGAGGAGTCAGGTGGCCATTTCAAAACAGCTAGATGAGATCTAGTAAGTGTATTTTCTGCCAAAGTTTATTTAGATGAAAATTGGGCTAGAGTTTGATGTAAAGATTGTTAATTAACTAATCTAAATAAGTAACAGTAATTTTGGGTTGACTGTCCCTTTAAGTGTGTTAAATTGTTTACAAGTAACTCCTTTACCCCTATTTTGGCATTTGAAATAGCTAATTTAGCTTGTGGTTTGCCAACCTATACTGAAAGTTTTGATACTGGAGTCTCAGCTATTGAATAGCCTAATTAAACACAGCCAGCAGAAGAAATTACACTCTCAGAGGGGTGCAGGATAGCCAAGTAATAAAATGATAATTTTCCATTGTTCTCTCTATGTATTGAGCTTTAGGTTTCCAGACAAATATAAGATAAGGAAGCAAATGTGTGTACACAAATGTGGTTTAAAAGCACAAAACCAGCTACTTCATATACACAAATAAACCTGAAAATGCAATTTATCATACATTTTATACTCTGCAGCTGCTATAACAAGTCATTGAAAATACATTTTTTTTTGTTTTCCCATTGCATATAAAAAAGTTATATGTATACCCTTTATAGGGTATAGACCTGATAAAAAAAACTATATTGCTGAGAAACGCGTTGCGGATCTGCTTTGCTGTCTGAGGGTTACAAAATACTGTACCCCCTAGGTTTTTACCATGTTGATTGATTTTAATAAATGTTTTTAATCTTCTAATTGCTGCACAAATGATTAATACCTTTCTACAAGCCAGACAGATAGCTCAGCATGCTAAGGCACTATGGCTGAGCTCTGTAGCAACCTAAGGGTTGCAGGTTTGATCCACGGCGAGGTCCACTCAGCCTTTCATCCTTCCGAGGTCGATAAAATGAGCAGCGCCTTCAGACCCTTACGGGTGATTAGCCGCGCTTTACAAGTACCCAATACATACATACAATCCAGAAGAGCATTAGGTGGTTCAACCTCACCAGAGGTTAGTGAGCTGCACCTATAGGCACATTGGAGAGCCGTTAGACTTGTAAGGACAACGGCATTTATGTGCTCACACATCAAGTTTGGCTGGTGACTTTGTTACACTAGTAAGCGCCTTCTGTCTTTTTTTGTATTTACAGAGTGGAGGTTGATTTCATTTATTCAAAGAAACCAAGTCCTCGCACACCAAAAGGAAGTAGATCAGGGTAAGGAATCAAAGCCGCCACTCTGTGCTTAAGAATAAAAGCTTCTTTATTGAAAATCACTAAAAGGCAAATCTTGCCGTCAGGAGCAATAGGTCAAACGCATTTCGTAGGTATTAACTTTATCAATGACCCTTTATCATTTATTGTTGAAAGAGCTGCTGGTGTTTTGGAATATCCACATACATAAATATTTGAAATATTATTGTGGGACTTTTTTTTTGTCACTGTTATATTTATTCTGTTTCTCTCCTTTAAGATTATATAGTGTCCCCCCCATATTGTGCCACACCATAAATAAAATTTACTTAAAGGGAGAGCATACATCAGTTTTGTATGTAATAGACACTACTATAAAAAAAGAATATGCACAGACACTGATCTAAAATTCCAGTATAAAACCTTTTAAAAACTTTAGAAGCTCCCAGTTTAGCATTGTTGATTAGGTTAGGCTGGGACACCCAGTGAAAGGGGCTGAGAAAGCAAGGACACCTAGTAAAAGGGGCTGAGAAAGCAGGAACACCTCCCAGCATATGAAAAGATAGATAACAAAAAAAGGAGTCTGCAGAAGTCTGTGTACGAACATATACGTCTGATACTATAGGGGTTAGTTAGAAGTCTGGAAATCATCACAATGTTATTAAAAAATAAGCAAAACTATACATTGTTAATTTGTTACAAACACTCCCAGATGGGCTATATAAATGGATCATCTACAAAACCTTTATGCAAAGAAAAATCTAGTGTACAGTATGCCTTAAAAATGTTTTTTTTCCCCTATAAGTTTGTTTTTGGCAGCACTGCATAATACCTAATATATAATATGCACAAGCAAAAAAATATCCCTCTATATACAAAATCTCTTGCCTTTCTCCTCAAATATAAACAGCTCTCCAGGTTTCTTACTGGCACCTAAGTTTGATATAAAATGTAAAGCACTGCTGTAAAAGTGTTTATGTGAATATCTGTTGTTGCAACATCAGATTTCCAAAGTTTAAAAAAAAAAAAAAAAATGAAATCACTGAAAGCAATTTTGGTTTCCAGAATAAACATTGGATTATTTTCTGGAAAACATCCCAGCGCTATTTCCTTTTTTTCTAAGTTTTTTGTTTTGTTTTTTGCTTTAGGAATAAAAACATACAGCAGTGTAATTACTATTACAAAACAAGATGTAAATAAAAGTTATTTGGCTTTGTATATTTAAAAATAGCTAATTTAAAAGAAACAAAATTCAAATTTTTCCTTTCATGATTAAAATAAACATATTTAAAGGGACACTGAACCCAATTTTTCTAATTCTAATTTACTCCTATTATCTTTTTTCTTCATTCTCTTGCTATCTTTATTTGAAGAGCAAGAATGTAAGTTTAGAAGCCGGACAATTTTTTGTTCACAACCTGGGTTGTCCTTGCTGATTGGACAGCACCAATATTCAAGAGATGTCCAGTGTTCTGAACCAAAAATTGTCTGGCTCGTTAGCTTCGATGCCTTCTTTTTCAAATAAAGATGGCAAGAGAATGAAGAAAAACTGATAATAGGAGTAAATTAGAAAGTTGCTTGAAATTGCATGCTCTATCTTAATCACGAAAGAAAAAATTTGGGTTTAGTGTCCCTTTAAAAAAAATTTAGATTTTTTTCTTTATTATATTTATAAAGTTTGCTTCATTTTCTTCGTATCCTTTATTGAAGTAGCAGAAATACACTATTGGGAGCCAGCTGAGCACATCAGTAAGCCAATGACAACGGATAAATGTGCGCTCCCAGCTACTTAGCCTAGCTATGTATACTTGTCAACAAAGGATATCAAGAGAACTAAGGACAAAGAAATAAAAGTTGTTTAAATTTGTATGCTTTACATGAATAACAAAAGAAAAATCTGGGTTTCATTTCCCTTTAAAAGATTTGACTCAAACACATCCTAAAATTAAATACATATTAAATACTTGAAATAGAAAATATTTGTATGATCTAGAAGCAAGGGCTACAGAAAATTAAAAATTGTAATCTTAAAAGGGACAGTAAACACCTTGTAATTACAAGACATTTCTGCTGTGTTGCTATAGAATAACATATCAGCCAAGTCTAAGCGTTTTTAAATCAAATTAAAATTGAGCTTGCTGCAGCTGTTTTTCAAAAGCCAAACTCCACCAATCACTACTTGCCTTATTTAAGGAGCAAATCTTTGCTTCAGTTTTAATAACTCAATGTTAGTATAAAATGAATTGTTTTCAAGTTGTTATATAATAAAGCAAAATGGGGAAATTAATGTTGCCTAAAGAAGTCAGTAGGGTGCATTTCAAGTTCTGAGAATTAGAAAATCCACAAATTTCAGAGCTAAAACAATAAAAAGGGGGACAAAATAAATAATGAATATATAGGGCAAGGTTGTTTCATTACACATATACTAAACATTAATATATTATATATATATATATATATATATATATATATATATATATATATATATATATATATATATATATATATATATATATATGTGTGTGTGTGTGTGTGTGTGTGTTTACTGTCCTTTAAACCATTATAGTGCCATTATGTGTTTAAAAGAAATAGTAATCTACCAAAAGGTAACAAGGAAAAGAAAATCTACACAACAATCTTAAGGGAACACTTTTTTTTTTTTGCAACACTGAAATGTGCTTTAAAAGGTACAGTGTACAATAAATGTTTCCCCCTTAAAGGGACAGACAAGTCCAAAAAAAAAACTTTCATGATTTAAATAGGGAATGTAATTTTAAACAACTTCCCAATTTACTTTTATCACCAATTTTGCTTTCTTCTCTTGGTATTCTTAGTTGAAAGCTAAAACTAGGAGGTTCATATGCTAATTTCTTAGACCTTGAAGACTCTAATCTGAATGCATTTTGACCACTAGAGGGCATTAGTTCATGCGTTTCATATAGATAACATTGAGCTCATGCACGTGAAGTAACCTAGGAGTGAGCACTGATTGGCTAAAATGCAAGTCTTGTCAAAAGAACTGAAATAAGGGGGCAGTCAGTAGAAGCTTAGATACAAGGTAATTAAAGAGGTAAAACGTGTATTAATATAACAGAGTTGGTTATGCAAAACTGGGGAATGGGTAATAAAGGGATTATCTTTCTTTTTAAACAACAAAAATTCTGGTGTTGACTGTCCCTTTAAATGAATTCACATTTATCCATTTATCTGCTGTAGTGTATTCAATAGTTACAAATAACTAATTTACCTTAATTGTGGTATTTTGAAAAGCTGATTTTGCCAGTGGTAACCATTTGTAAACATAACCAGCAGAAGAAATGACTCTCCCAGAGGGAGGGAGGAGAGATAAGCAATAAAATGTTAACTGTCAATTGTTCTAAGTATTGGGCTTTGGTTTGCTGCCAGAGATAATGTGTGTGTGTGTGTGTGTTTGTGTGTGTGTGTTTTAATGGGTTGTGGATTCAAAATACAAAACCAGCTATTTCATATACAAAAAACCTAAAGAAGCAGTTTCTCGTACACTTTATACTCTGCAGCTGGTATAACAAGTAACTGGAAACACAATAAGGGAAAAATAATTTTACAGTGCAGAGCTTTTAATAAAATGTATGATGTCCTGTACCAGTCTGGGACAACAACTCTCCCTCTATTAATATCTTTACAACCCCTTTAACGCTTGCTCTCTAGTCTTTAAGCAACACATTTTTTCCCTATGAAGAAGTGGGCAGTAGAAGCTAGATGTGAATTTGTGTTACATACAAATACTAAATACGGCCGTCGGCAGCTGCATTTGGCTAACAGTTCCGTGCACCACCACCTGGATAACATGTGGTCCTCATTCGTGCTAAATACATTGTGCAAATGACCACTACGTGTCGTCCTTCGTGCTAAATACATTGTGCAAATGACCACTACGTGTCGTCCTTCGTGCTAAATACATTGTGCAAATGACCACCACGTGTCGTCCTTCGTGCTAAATACATTGTGCAAATGACCACCACGTGTCATCCTTCGTGCTAAATACATTGTGCAAATGACCACCACGTGTCGTCCTTCGTGCTAAATACATTGTGCAAATGACCACTACGTGTCGTCCTTCGTGCTAAATACATTGTGCAAATGACCACCACAAGTCGTCCTTCGTGCTAAATACATTGTGCAAATGACCACCACGTGTCGTCCTTCGTGCTAAATACATTGTGCAAATGACCACCACGTGTCGTCCTTCGTGCTAAATACATTGTGCAAATGACCACCACGTGTCGTCCTTCGTGCTAAATACATTGTGCAAATGACCACCACGTGTCCTCATTCATACTAAATACATTGTGCAAATAACCACCACGTGTCGTCCTTCGTGCTAAATACATTGTGCAAATGACCACCACAAGTCGTCCTTCGTGCTAAATACATTGTGCAAATGACCACCACGTGTCGTCCTTCGTGCTAAATACATTGTGCAAATGACCACCACGTGTCGTCCTTCGTGCTAAATACATTGTGCAAATGACCACCACGTGTCGTCCTTCGTGCTAAATACATTGTGCAAATGACCACCACGTGTCGTCCTTCGTGCTAAATACATTGTGCAAATAACCACCACGTGTCGTCCTTCGTGCTAAATACATTGTGCAAATGACCACCACGTGTCGTCCTTTGTGCTAAATACATTGTGCAAATGACCACCACGTGTCGTCCTTCGTGCTAAATACATTGTGCAAATGACCACCACGTGTCGTCCTTCGTGCTAAATACATTGTGCAAATGACCACCACGTGTCGTCCTTTGTGCTAAATACATTGTGCAAATGACCACCACGTGTCGTCCTTCGTGCTAAATACATTGTGCAAATGACCACCACGTGTCGTCCTTCGTGCTAAATACATTGTGCAAATAACCACCACGTGTCGTCCTTCGTGCTAAATACATTGTGCAAATGACCACCACGTGTCCTCATTCGTGCAAAATACATTCTGCTAATGACCACCATGTGTCGTCCTTCGTGCTAAATACATTGTGCAAATGACCACCACGTGTCGTCCTTCGTGCTAAATACATTGTGCAAATGACCACCACGTGTCCTCATTCATACTAAATACATTGTGCCAATGTCCACCACGTGTCCTCATTCCTGCAAAATACATTCTGCTAATGACCACCATGTGTCGTCCTTCGTGCTAAATACATTGTGCCAATGTCCACCATGTGTCCTCATTTGTGCGAAATACATTGTGCCAATGTCCACGTGTCCTCATTTGTGCTAAATACATTGTGCTAATGACAACCACATGTCCTTATTCTTACTAAATACATGATTGTGTTAATGACCACCACGTGTCCTCATTTGCGTGAAATATATTCTGCTAATGACCACCACGTGTCCTCATTTGTGCGAAATATATTCTGCTAATGACCACCACGTGTCCTCATTCGTACTAAATACATTGTGCCAATGACCACCACGTGTCCTCATTCGTACTACATTGTGCCAATGTCCTCATTTGTGCTAAATACATTCTGCTAATGACCACCACGTGTCCTCATTTGTGCTAAATACATTGTGCTAATGACCCCCACGTGTCCTTATTCTTACTAAATACATTGTGCAAATGACCACCACGTGTCATCCTTCGTGCTAAATACATTGTGCAAATGACCACCACGTGTCGTCCTTCGTGCTAAATACATTGTGCAAATGACCACTACGTGTCGTCCTTCGTGCTAAATACATTGTGCAAATGACCACCACAAGTCGTCCTTCGTGCTAAATACATTGTGCAAATGACCACCACGTGTCGTCCTTCGTGCTAAATACATTGTGCAAATGACCACCACGTGTCGTCCTTCGTGCTAAATACATTGTGCAAATGACCACCACGTGTCGTCCTTCGTGCTAAATACATTGTGCAAATGACCACCACGTGTCGTCCTTCGTGCTAAATACATTGTGCAAATGACTACCACGTGTCGTCCTTCGTGCTAAATACATTGTGCAAATGACCACCACGTGTCGTCCTTCGTGCTAAATACATTGTGCAAATGACCACCACGTGTCGTCCTTCGTGCTAAATACATTGTGCAAATAACCACCACGTGTCGTCCTTCGTGCTAAATACATTGTGCAAATGACCACCACGTGTCGTCCTTTGTGCTAAATACATTGTGCAAATGACCACCACGTGTCGTCCTTCGTGCTAAATACATTGTGCAAATGACCACCACGTGTCGTCCTTCGTGCTAAATACATTGTGCAAATGACCACCACGTGTCCTCATTCATACTAAATACATTGTGCCAATGTCCACCACGTGTCCTCATTCGTGCAAAATACATTCTGCTAATGACCACCATGTGTCGTCCTTCGTGCTAAATACATTGTGCCAATGTCCACCATGTGTCCTCATTTGTGCGAAATACATTGTGCCAATGTCCACGTGTCCTCATTTGTGCTAAATACATTGTGCTAATGACAACCACATGTCCTTATTCTTACTAAATACATGATTGTGTTAATGACCACCACGTGTCCTCATTTGCGTGAAATATATTCTGCTAATGACCACCACGTGTCCTCATTTGTGCGAAATATATTCTGCTAATGACCACCACGTGTCCTCATTCGTACTAAATACATTGTGCCAATGACCACCACGTGTCCTCATTCGTACTAAATACATTGTGCCAATGTCCTCATTTGTGCTAAATACATTCTGCTAATGACCACCACGTGTCCTCATTTGTGCTAAATACATTGTGCTAATGACCCCCACGTGTCCTTATTCTTACTAAATACATTGTGCAAATGTCCACCACGTGTCCTCATTCGTG
Source organism: Bombina bombina (assembly GCF_027579735.1). Classification (NCBI taxonomy): domain Eukaryota; kingdom Metazoa; phylum Chordata; class Amphibia; order Anura; family Bombinatoridae; genus Bombina; species Bombina bombina. The sequence goes on from NW_026512674.1 coordinate 35,800, forward strand.
CTAAATACATAGTGCAAATGTCCACCACGTGTCCTCATTTGTGCAAATTACCACCACTTGTCCTCATTTGTGCTAAATACATTGTGCAAATGTCCACCGCATGCCCTCATTTGTGCAAATTACCACCACTTGTCCTCATTCGTGCTAAATACATTGTGCAAATGTCCACCACGTGTCCTCATTTGTGCAAATTACCACCACTTGTCCTCATTCATGCTAAATACATTGTGCAAATGACTACCACGTGTCCTCATTCATGACAATTGTGAAGTTTTCAGTTTTCCTGTGATCTACTGATCAGAGCTTCTGGTACAGAACTATTTACCTTCTGAGCACACCTGCTAGCCTCAGGCCAACATGTGTGTCTAAATGTTTTTTTTTCCAAGAATATATTCTGCATCACACAATAGTATCCTTAAATAACTTGGACTGAATCAGCCTTCATATAATTCAGTAAAAACAATGCACAATATGTGGAGTCTAACATTTTCTTAAATATGAAAAACAGAATTTATGTTTACCTGATAAATTACTTTCTCCAACGGTGTGTCCGGTCCACGGCGTCATCCTTACTTGTGGGATATTCTCTTCCCCAACAGGAAATGGCAAAGAGCCCAGCAAAGCTGGTCACATGATCCCTCCTAGGCTCCGCCTACCCCAGTCATTCGACCGACGTTAAGGAGGAATATTTGCATAGGAGAAACCATATGTTACCGTGGTGACTGTAGTTAAAGAAAATAAATATCAGACCTGATTAAAAAAACCAGGGCGGGCCGTGGACCGGACACACCGTTGGAGAAAGTAATTTATCAGGTAAACATAAATTCTGTTTTCTCCAACATAGGTGTGTCCGGTCCACGGCGTCATCCTTACTTGTGGGAACCAATACCAAAGCTTTAGGACACGGATGAAGGGAGGGAGCAAATCAGGTCACCTAAATGGAAGGCACCACGGCTTGCAAAACCTTTCTCCCAAAAATAGCCTCAGAAGAAGCAAAAGTATCAAATTTGTAAAATTTAGAAAAAGTGTGCAGTGAAGACCAAGTCGCTGCCTTACATATCTGATCAACAGAAGCCTCGTTCTTGAAGGCCCATGTGGAAGCCACAGCCCTAGTGGAGTGAGCTGTGATTCTTTCAGGAGGCTGCCGTCCGGCAGTCTCATAAGCCAATCGGATAATGCTTTTAATCCAGAAGGAGAGAGAGGTAGAAGTTGCTTTTTGACCTCTCCGTTTACCAGAATAAATAACAAACAAAGACAAAGTTTGTCTGAAATCCTTAGTAGCTGCTAAGTAAAATTTGAGAGCACGAACTACATCCAAGTTGTGCAACAAACGTTCCTTCTTTGAAACTGGATTAGGACACAAAGAAGGCACAACTATCTCCTGGTTAATGTTTTTGTTAGAAACAACTTTTGGAAGAAAACCAGGTTTAGTACGCAAAACCACCTTATCTGCATGGAACACCAGATAAGGAGAAGAACACTGCAGAGCAGATAATTCTGAAACTCTTCTAGCAGAAGAAATTGCAACCAAACACAAAACTTTCCAAGATAATAACTTAATATCAACGGAATGTAAGGGTTCAAACGGAACCCCCTAAAGAACTGAAAGAACTAGGTTGAGACTCCAAGGAGGAGTCAAAATTTTGTAAACAGGCTTGATTCTAACCAGAGCCTGAACAAAGGCTAGAACATCTGGCACAGCTGCCAGCTTTTTGTGAAGTAACACAGACAAGGCAGAAATCTGTCCCATCAAGGAACTTGCAGATAATCCTTTTTCCAATCCTTCTCGAAGGAAGGATAGACTCTTAGGAATCTTAACCTTGTCCCAAGGGAATCCTGCAGATTTACACCAACAGATATACCAAATTATGTGGTAATTTTTCTGGTTACAGGCTTTCAGGCCTGAACAAGAGTATTAATAACAGAATCTGAGAACCCTCGCTTTGATAAGATCAAGCGTTCAATCTCCAAGCAGTCAGCTGGAGTGGGTCGAACGGACCTAGAACAAGAAGGTCTCGTCTCAAAGGTAGCTTCCATGGTGGAGCCGATGACATATTCACCAGATCTGCATACCAAGTCCTGCGTGGCCACGCAGGAGCTATCAAAATCACCGACGCCCTCTCCTGATTGATCCTGGCTACCAGCCTGGGGATGAGAGGAAACGGCGGGAACACATAAGCTAGTTTGAAGGTCCAAGGTGCTACTAGTGCATCCACTAGAGCCGCCTTGGGATCCCTGGATCTGTACCCGTAGTAAGGAACTCTGAAGTTCTGACGAGAGGCCATCAGATCCATGTCTGGAATGCCCCACGGTTGAGTGACTTGGGCAAAGATTTCCGGATGGAGTTCCCACTCCCCCGGATGCAATGTCTGACGACTCAGAAAATCCGCTTCCCAATTTTCCACTCCTGGGATGTGGATAGCAGACAGGTGGCAGGAGTGAGACTCCGCCCATAGAATGATTTTGGTCACTTCTTCCATCGCTAGGGAACTCCTTGTTCCCCCCTGATGGTTGATGTATGAACTTGGCCCTCGCTAGCTGAGGCCAAGCTTTGAGAGCATTGAATATCGCTCTCAGTTCGAGAATATTTATCGGTAGAAGAGATTCTACCCGAGACCAAAGACCCTGAGCTTTCAGGGATCCCCAGACCGCGCCCCAGCCCATCAGACTGGCGTCGGTCGTGACAATGACCCACTCTGGTCTGCGGAAGGTCATCCCTTGTGACAGGTTGTCCAGGGACAGCCACCAACGGAATGAGTCTCTGGTCCTCTGATTTACTTGTATCTTCGGAGACAAGTCTGAATAGTCCCCATTCCACTGACTGAGCATGAACAGTTGTAATGGTCTTAGATGAATGCGCACAAAAGGAACTATGTCCATTGCCGCTACCATCAAACCTATCACTTCCATGCACTGCGCTATGGAAGGAAGAGGAACGGAATGAAGTATCCGACAAGAGTCTAGAAGTTTTGTTTTTCTGGCTTCTGTCAGAAAAATCCTCATTTCTAAGGAGTCTATTATAGTTCCCAAGAAGGGAACCCTCGTTGACGGAGATAGAGAACTCTTTTCCACGTTCACTTTCCATCCGTGAGAACTGAGAAAGGCCAGGACAATGTCCGTGTGAGCCTTTACTTGAGGAAGGGACGACGCTCGAATCAGAATGTCGTCCAAGTAAGGTACTACAGCAATGCCCCTTGGTCTTAGCACCGCCAGAAGGGAACCTAGTACCTATGAGAAAATCCTAGGAGCAGTGGCTAATCCGAAAGAAAACGCCACGAACTGGAAATGCTTGTCCAGGAATTCAAACCTTAGGAACCGATGATGTTCCTTGTGGATAGGAATATGTAGATACGCATCCTTGAAATCCACCTTGGTCATGAATTGACCTTCCTGGATGGAAGGAAGGAGTGTTCGAATGGTTTCCATCTTGAACGATGGAGCCTTGAGAAACTTGTTCAAGATCTTGAGATCTAAGATTGGTCTGAACGTTCCCTCTTTTTTGGGAACTATGAACAGATTGGAGTAGAACCCCATCCCTTGTTCTCCTAATGGAACAGGATGAATCACTCCCATTTTTAGCAGGTCTTCTACCCAATGTAAGAATGCCTGTCTTCTTATGTGGTCTGAAGACAACTGAGACCTGTGGAACCTCCCCCTTGGAGGAAGCCCCTTGAACTCCAGAGAATAACCTTGGGAGACTATTTCTAGCGCCCAAGGATCCAGAACATCTCTTGCCCCAGCCTGAGCGAAGAGAGAGAGTCTGCCCCCCACCAGATCCGGTCCCGGATCGGGGGCCCGCATTTCATGCTGTCTTGGTAGCAGTGGCAGGTTTCCTGGCCTGCTTTCCTTTGTTCCAGCCTTGCATAGGTCTCCAGGCTGGATTGGCTTGAGAAGTATTACCTTCCTGCTTAGAGGACGTAGCCCTTGGGGCTGATCCGTTTCTGCGAAAGGGACGAAACTTAGGTTTATTTTTGGTCTTGAAAAGACCTATCCTGAGGAAGGGCGTGGCCCTTGCCCCCAGTGATATCAGAGATAATCTCTTTCAAGTCAGGGCCAAAGAGTGTTTTCTCCTTGAAAGGAATGTCAAGCAATTTGTTCTTGGAAGACGCATCCGCTGCCCAAGATTTTAACCAAAGCGCTCTGCGCCACAATAGCAAACCCAGAATTTTTTCGCCGCTAACCTAGCCAATTGCAAGGTGGCGTCTAGGGTGAAAGAATTAGCCAATTTAAGAGCACGAATTCTGTCCATAATCTCCTCATAAGAAGAAGAATTACTAATAATCGCCTTTCCTAGCTCATCAAACTAGAAACACGCGGCTGCAGTGACAGGGACAATGCATGCAATTGGTTGTAGAAGGGAACCTTGCTGAACAAACATCTTTAGCAGACCTTCTAATTTTTTATCCATAGGATCTTGGAAAGCACAACTATCTTCTATGGGTATAGTGGCGCGCTTGTGTAGAGTAGAAACCGCCCCCTCGACCTTGGGGACTGTCTGCCATCAGTCCTTTCTGGGGTCGACTATAGGAAAACAATTTTATAAATATGGGGGGAGGTACTAAAGGTATACCGGGCCTGTCCCATTCTTTACTAACAATGTACGCCACCCGCTTGGATATAGGAAAAGCTTCGGGGGGCCCCGGGGCCTCTAAGAACTTTTCCATTTTACATAGTGGTTCTGGAATGACCAGATAATCACAATCATCCAAATTGGATAACACCTCCTTAAGCAGAGCGCGGAGATGTTCCAACTTAAATTTAAAAGTAATCACATCAGGTTCAGCTTGTTGAGAAATGTTTCCTGAATCTGAAATTTCTCCCTCAGACAAAACCTCCCTGGCCCCCTCAGACTGGTGTAGGGGCCCTTCAGAACCATATCATCAGCGTTCTCATGCTCTACAGAATTTTCTAAAACAGAGCAGTCGCGCTTTCACTGATAAGTGGGCATATTGGCTAAAATGTTTTTGATAGAATTATCCATTACAGCCGTTAAATGTTGCATAGTAAGGAGTATTGGCGCACTAGATGTACTAGGGGCCTCCTGTATGGGCAAGACTGGTGTAGACGAAGGAGGGGATGATGCAGTACCATGCTTACTCCCCTCACTTGAGGAATCATCTTGGGCATCATTTTTACTAAATTTTTTTATGACATAAAATACATATAGTTAAATGAGAAGGAACCTTGGTTTCCCCACAGTCAGAACACAATCTATCTGGTAGTTCAGACATGTTAAACAGGCATAAACTTGATAACAAAGCACAAAAAACGTTTTAAAATAAAACCGTTACTGTCACTTTAAATTTTAAACTAAACACACTTTATTACTGCAATTGCGAAAAAGTATGAAGGAATTGTTCAAAATTCACCAAAATTTCACCACAGTGTCTTAAAGCCTTAAAAGTATTGCACGCCAAATTTGGAAGCTTTAACCCTTAAAATAACGGAACCGGAGCCGTTTTTATATTTAACCCCTTTACAGTCCCTGGAATCTGCTTTGCTGAGACCCAACCAAGCCCAAAGGGGAATACGATACCAAATGATGCCTTCAGAAAGACTTTTCTATGTATCAGAGCTCCACACACATGCAGCTGCATGCCATGCTGTCCTCAAAAACAAGTGCGCCATACCGGCGCGAAAATGAGGCTCTGACTATGATTAGGGAAAGCCCCTAAAGAATAAGGTGTCAAAAACAGTGCCTGCCGATATAATCATATCAAAATACCCAGAATAAATGATTCCTCAAGGCTAAATATGTGTTAATAATGAATCGATTTAGCCCAGAAAAAGTCTACAGTCTTAATAAGCCCTTGTGAAGCCCTTATTTACTATCTTAATAAACATGGCTTACCGGATCCCATAGGGAAAATGACAGCTTCCAGCATTACATCGTCTTGTTAGAATGTGTCATACCTCAAGCAGTAAGAGACTGCACACTGTTCCCCCAACTGAAGTTAATTGCTCTCAACAGTCCTGTGTGGAACAGCCATGGATTTTAGTTACGGTGCTAAAATCATTTTCCTCATACAAACAGAAATCTTCATCTCTTTTCTGTTTCTGAGTAAATAGTACATACCAGCACTATTTTAAAATAACAAACTCTTGATTGAATAATAAAAACTACAGTTAAACACTAAAAAACTCTAAGCCATCTCCGTGGAGATGTTGCCTGTACAACGGCAAAGAGAATGACTGGGGTAGGCGGAGCCTAGGAGGGATCATGTGACCAGCTTTGCTGGGCTCTTTGCCATTTCCTGTTGGGGAAGAGAATATCCCACAAGTAAGGATGACGCCGTGGACCGGACACACCTATGTTGGAGAAATAGATCACACTAACAAACCCAAAAGTAGGGTCCAGTGTACTGTAAAATTGTTTTAAATGTGTTTACAATGACTAGTTATACCACCAGCAGATTTTTAAAATGTATGAGAAATTACTCAATTAGGTATATTTGTGTATATTAAACAGCTATCACTGCTAATTAAACCAGTCTAATCAAATGGGCTAAGCTTCCAGGGAGAGCAGACCTCATTAGGTTATCTCTCTATATTTACACAAAATCCTCGGTTTTATCTCTATACACAATAAGACCAATACTTTGTGAGAACAATGGAAAATTAATAATTTTATTATCTCCATGTCCCATCACCCACTGGTATTGTAATTTCTTTTAAACCTTCTTGCTTATATAGCTTTTCTATATCCATCTATCCAGTACTTAGAGACATTAAACATATATATAGGTACTGATATACTGGTACCATATACTATGGTACAGATATATATATATATATATATATATATATATATATATATATATATATATATATATATATATATATATATATATCTTCGCAATATACTTATTATTTATTTTGTCCCTTTTTCCTGTAATTCCATTCTGAAATTGTGAGCTTTGCAGTTTCTGTTGGAAGTGCACAACATTATTATATTCCACACAGCCATTGGCTGCACACTCTAGTGACCTATTTATAACGGTCCCTAATTGGCCACAGCAGAGAAGGTAGCCTAAGTTACAACATGGCAGCTTCCATTGTTTTATAGACAATAAAACTTTACACTTATTTTGTCAATATTTTAACAGCCAATTAAACTATAAAAAAATACATCTACGTGTTATTCTCAGACTCATCTTTTCTTTGTATGCATCATTCTATCTGGCATTTGTTAAGTGTTTAATATCCCTTTAAAGAGTCAGTAAACATCTTGTAATTACAAGATAATTCTATTGTGCCGCTATAGAATAACATTTCAGCCAAGTCCCAAATTTTTTAACTCAAATTATTTTTACTGCAACTGATATTCTCGAAATAAACTCCACCCACTATTTGCCTTATTTGGAGGTGCCAATCTGGGCTTTAGTCTGCAGACAACAAGGCTAAGCACAGTATTATTAGTATAAAATGCATTGGTTTTGCAGTTATCAGTTAAAGCCAATGAGAATTAAATGTAATAGGCTTTGAGATGTCAGCAGGATGCGTTTCCAGCTCTGAGAATTACAAAAAACAAAATTATCATAGCTAAATTAAACAAAAGGGGGCAAAACAAACAATGAAAGTATATTGCAAAGTTATTTTATTATACATAACTAAAATCCCTTTAAGTACTGAAATATTCAAGACACTCCAGCAGGTAACATGGATCATTGGGAACCTATTAAAGAGGAACAACAGTCCACTGTCCCTTTAATACATGTGGCCAAGTACCACACACATAAAAAACTATATAGTACTGCTGAGGATTCCATTGCTTGTTGCTCCTACATTATGATTATGTCATACACAAAGGCACAAGGTATAGGAAAGAGGAGACAACAGGTCTACCTCTGCCCTGGGCACAACCTACTGCTCAGCAACAGATCAATGCGTGATCACCTTGGCTTGTGAAAGGAGCTCAATGTGCAACTCAACAAGATTAGTCTCTTCCAAGCCACCTCTGGATCTCAGAATCTGACAGCAATTTTGCCCCAATCTTGTGTCGGAAATGTGGCAAAGAGACATCTCAACAGGGATTTCACCATCCATAATATCCACGCTTGACACTGGTTGTGGGTGAAGCCATCAATGTCAAGTAAATTTATTTTATTTTTTTCCACTATAAGGGTTAGAACCACAGTTAGTTCCCTAGATGCCTGAGGGTGCCACAATCCATTGGATTCACGGAATACACAGAAGTTGGACCCCTTCCCCCACCCATGGCAAAGGTCACCTGAGACACCTATGCACAGACATTAGTACTCCAACATTATGTCCATTTTGGCCCTAAAACATCACAACCATGATATTTCCATCTAAGCAACATTGCCTATAAGAACTATATTTTTCCTACGCACACTTTGTTAATGGTATTTCTTCTTTTTCTCTGTATTTATGGTTTTCTGGTATTTTTCCCCAACACACGTCTTCATTACCCTTTTCCCTGTACACTACCAGACCTGCTGTTTAAGTGCTAATTAAGCTCAGATTAAGAAAAAATAATAAAAATAATAATAATCTTTGACTGAGTCATGAAAGTGCATCCATTGTTTACATTTAAATACGCGTCAAATTTAAATTACAACTACTTTAAAATTATTAGTTATAAATTGGAAATTCAAATCAAAACCTGGAAACGCAAATTCATTTAAAATTGTAATTATACCTACTGTTGTAGTGTTCTGTTCTAAATAATAAGAATCAAATATAAAAAAAAAATGCAAAATGTCAGATCCTTCTCTATATAAAGCAAACAAATATATGGTTCCAACAAAGCAAATAGCCTTTATCAGAAAAAAAGGTATTTCTAGATTACATGAACGTCAGCCCTTGTTCCCATAGTTGTTTGTGAAAGATATTGTCAGTAGAAAAGAAGGTACAATTTTCCTGCATGCCACCATGGAAGGTTTTTTAAAGCATAAAACCCAGTTGATTTAGAAATATTTTAACCAACCAATAAGCACGTATGCATACAGATTTCTACCAAGACACTTTCATAAAAAAACAAAAAATAATAGTTATACAGAAACTAGTTCCTGTATATTCAAAGATAAACTCAACAAAACTACAACCATGAAATGGACAATTTTTCAATATTTACATTGGAGAACTCACCTGTTCTATACTGCTTTTACTAACCTTAAAATCTAAACCCACAAATGCAAAAAAATAAAATATTTTTTTTTTTTTTTTTTAAAAAAAAGCATGAAACCTTTTAAAGATAAATGTTTAAAAATTGCAAAAATGCATACATTTTTGTACTGATGGATATATATAAAAAAATGCATAAAATCCTGTATATATGGATATTTAAAAAATATAAAAATACTTAAAAAAAGAAATGTCTAAAAAGATTATTTTAGATAACAAAAAATAAAGACCTACCAAGAAGTCTAAACGTCACTTACCACAAACACAGCATTATCCACCTCTTACAATCTGTAGATCTCAGAGTTAAAGCTGAGATAAGAATAGTCACACAAAAGACACAGAAAAACTTTTTTTTAAATAATTAAAGATTCCAAAAAGTTTTCTAAATCAAGATATAAAAAAAAAAAAAACACTAAGATTTAAAAATAAATTCAACAATTGAGGACAATCTGCATGAAGTCTGCAGCTTTCCTCAAGAACTCTAGGAAGGATAGGATTGTTGAACTGTAATCCTCCTCTGAAACATGAAGAATTTATCTACAGTGAATAGTTTTCCTGTGGCAGGAAGGCTTTGTCGTCACAGTTGTATTAGGCCTTTGAACTGAGAAAGGTAGGGAAAAAACATTTGTAACTGGAATGAACACTAATGGAAAAATCCAAAATAAAAATCTACATGTTGCAAAACTCAGATTATAAACGGTTCCTCTTCAAATTTTTGTTTAAAATGAAAGCAGTATTACTTGAATGTGTAGTCTGTAATCATTTTGGACTGTGGTGAGCGTTCACTGGGCTTTAAAAAAAAAAAAAAAAATGGACAAGCTTTCCCCAGGACATCCTGACTGTACACAATGGATACAGTCAACAATGGAAACAGGACCCTAGTTCAGAATATGAAATAGTTGCTTACTGACTGTGTACCAAGTGTTTCCGAAAAGAAGGAGAGATTAATTGCACTGAGAAGTATTTAGTTTAATTTTAGGGGGGGAAAAAGTATTTTTATATTAACAGAAAAGAACGCGGTTGGCAGTACATTTTTTTTTTTTTTTTAAAGAAAACAAAATGCAGTATAAAATAGTTATAAAGTAAAGAGATATGAAACTAGTATAAATGTGACAATTTATATATATATATATATATATATATATATATATATATATATTTATTTCTTTTTTTATTTTTTATTTTTATTATATTTAATCAGAGTATAAAAAAAAAATCTAAAGCCAGAATAAAATGATAGATATTTATTTGGAAGCATAGCTTTCCAGTTAAAGAAAAATATTCATAGATAATAATTCTGCTTTGTAAACTTAGGAAAGCATAGTTAACAAATATACATAAGAACAACCACTTATGTCTTTTGATATTTTCAATGCGACTGTACCTTATCTAAATTGTAAGGACGTTTAGATATCTTAATTTCAACGGCACAGATGAAACAATGCGTTATAAGCATATAAGTGCGTCAAGTTGAGAGTTACAAATATCTAGCTTATGGTTCCCAGGACTTCGATAAGAGTGAAAATGGAATCTAAGTTATGCTGTTTGTGACTCCGTGCAAATGACAAACTGACAAGGCCATGCTCTGGCAATTTCTTAGCTATTTCAAATATGTCTAATTTAAATTACATTAAAGAAAGTAAATGGTCAATCGGAAAAAAGATTATTTTTAAAATAAAATAGATGAACAAATCTGAGTTCAGTTTCCTTCCGCTTTTAGTTTTTTTTTTTAAGGAAGTAAAATATGGAGAGTGTGATGAGTCACAAAAAATATGTTAAATAGATCAATCATTTTCATTTGAAGCAGTTAAAAAGGGACACTAAAGTCAAAATTACATTTTTATGATTCAGAATCAGCAGAAATAAAAAAAAAAAAATCCAATTTCCTTCCATTCTCAAACTGCACAGTCTTTATATTCAGTCTTTGAGGTACCAGGTCCTACTGAGCATGTGCAGGAGTTCACAGTATATACATATAGGAGTCTGATTGGCTGATGGCTGTCACATGATAGTTATATTCACACTGAGATACAAGCTCGTACTGAGCATGTGCAAGAGTTCGCAGCACATACAGCAGAACAGAAAACTATAATATAACAATGATAGAGAGTATAATGTAATGTATAGCACTAAATTAACATGTTCAGTGTAAGGATATAAACAGCTTATATATAAATCATAAAGGCATAAAGTAAATTGTTGCTAAACTTAAAGGGTCACTGTAAGTAAATATTTTCTATGCCTGTTACTAACTAACTACCCCAAATACGCTTTTTATCAATAGCATTTCATTAACATATCTCTACCATATATCAGAAATCTTGTCTGCAAATTTGTTTTCCAAACCCACTCCGCGGGTATCCTTTGCTCTGTACCAATCCGTTTACAATACCTAGGTTTCAAAATGGCGCTTTAAACACAAAGTTATTGGTTTAAGTATTTTGAACATGCAGTGCTGAAAATAGTGGCAAGGATAACGTGACATCATCGGCAAATAAAAGATATAACTTTTAGAACGTTATGAAACTTCGTTTTGGAGAAAATATAGGTCAGTAGGTTTTAATTAATGTTTATTAACTTTAATATGTTAGTTGTTTGGCTTAAAAATTAGAACAGAAAGTAATCCTTTAAGGAAGAAACACATTTATTTGCTCTTATAATACCCTTGACCCCAATATAATGCATTTAACCATCACTTTTTTTTTTTTATAAGTGAAGCACATAGATAAAGACCTGATTGGGAGCCTGGGAGTACTGCAGGTCCAAAGCAGGAAATGGCCATTGAGCCATTAAAGGGACAGTCAACACCAACATTGTTATTGTGTAAAAAGATAATGTCTTTACTACCCATTCCCCAGCTTTGCACAACCAACATTGTTATATTAATACACTTTATAACATTTAAACCTCTAAATTTCTGCCCGTTTCTAAGCCACTACAGACAGCTTCTTATCACATGCTTTTCTATTTGCTTTTCACAACAGGAGACTGCTAGTTCATGTGGGCCATATATATAACATTGTGCTCACGCCGGTGGGTTGTGAATGACACTGCACTAATTAGCTAAATTGCAAGTAAATAAATAAAAAGTCATGTTTTAAGGGGGCTGTCACAAGAGGCTTAGATACAAGGTAATCACAAAGGTAAAAAGTATATGTTGGTTATGCAAAACTGGGGAATGGGTAATAAAAACATTATCTTTTAAACAACATACATTTTGGAGTTGACTGTCCCTTTAAGCGAAAGCAGTC
>NW_026512675.1:0-43149 GCF_027579735.1 Bombina bombina
TGCGTGTTCTATGGTTGTATCATTTGTGCTTGTTATAAGTGTTACTATGCGTGTTCTATGGTTGTATCATTTGTGCTTGTTATAAGTGTTACTATGTGTGTTCTATGGTTGTATCACTTGTGTTTGTTATAAGTGTTACTATGCGTGTTCTATGGTTGTATCACTTGTGTTTGTTATAAGTGTTACTATGTGTGTTCTATGGTTGTATCACTTGTGTTTGTTATAAGTGTTACAACCATAGAACACGCATAGTAACACTTATAACAAACACAAATGATACAACCATAGAACACGCATAGTAACACTTATAACAAGCACAAATGATACAACCATAGAACACGCATAGTAACACTTATAACAAACACAAATGATACAACCATAGAACACGCATAGTAACACTTATAACAAACACAAGTGATACAACCATAGAACACGCGTAGTAACACTTATAACAAACACAAGTGATACAACCATAGAACAAGCATAGTAACACTTATAACAAACACAAGTGATACAACCATAGAACACACATAGTAACACTTATAACAAACACAAGTGATACAATCATAGAACACACATAGTAACACTTATAACAAACACAAATGATACAACCATAGAACACGCATAGTAACACTTATAACAAACACAAGTGATACAACCATAGAACACGCATAGTAACACTTATAACAAACACAAATGATACAACCATAGAACACGCATAGTAACACTTATAACAAACACAAGTGATACAACCATAGAACACGCATAGTAACACTTATAACAAACACAAGTGATACAACCATAGAACACGCATAGTAACACTTATAACAAACACAAGTGATACAACCATAGAACACGCATAGTAACACTTATAACAAACACAAGTGATACAACCATAGAACACACATAGTAACACTTATAACAAATACAAGTGATACAACCATAGAACACGCATAGTAACACTTATAACAAGCACAAGTGATACAACCAGAGCATAGAACACGCATAGTAACACTTATAACAAACACAAGTGATACAACCATAGAACACGCATAGTAACACTTATAACAAACACAAATGATACAACCATAGAACACGCATAGTAACACTTATAACAAACACAAGTGATACAACCATAGAACACGCATAGTAACACTTATAACAAACACAAATGATACAACCATAGAACACGCATAGTAACACTTATAACAAACACAAGTGATACAACCATAGAACACGCATAGTAACACTTATAACAAACACAAATGATACTATGCGTGTTCTATGGTTGTATCACTTGTGTTTGTTATAAGTGTTACTATGCGTGTTCTATGGTTGTATCACTTGTATTTGTTATAAGTGTTACTATGTGTGTTCTATGGTTGTATCACTTGTGTTTGTTATAAGTGTTACTATGCGTGTTCTATGGTTGTATCACTTGTGTTTGTTATAAGTGTTACTATGCGTGTTCTATGGTTGTATCATTTGTGTTTGTTATAAGTGTTACTATGCGTGTTCTATGGTTGTATCATTTGTGTTTGTTATAAGTGTTACTATGCGTGTTCTATGCTCTGGTTGTATCACTTGTGTTTGTTATAAGTGTTACTATACGTGTTCTATGGTTGTATCATTTGTGTTTGTTATAAGTGTTACTATGCGTGTTCTATGCTCTGATTGTATCATTTGTGTTTGTTATAAGTGTTACTATGCGTGTTCTATGGTTGTATCATTTGTGTTTGTTATAAGTGTTACTATGTGTGTTCTATGGTTGTATCACTTGTGTTTGTTATAAGTGTTACTATGCGTGTTCTATGGTTGTATCATTTGTGTTTGTTATAAGTGTTACTATGCGTGTTCTATGGTTGTATCACTTGTGTTTGTTATAAGTGTTACTATGCGTGTTCTATGGTTGTATCACTTGTGCTTGTTATAAGTGTTACTATGCGTGTTCTATGCTCTGGTTGTATCACTTGTGCTTGTTATAAGTGTTACTATGCGTGTTCTATGGTTGTATCACTTGTGTTTGTTATAAGTGTTACTATGCGTGTTCTATGCTCTGATTGTATCATTTGTTTTTGAGTTCTTTGAATCTATATATAAAAAAAAGCTACTGAACTCGTCTGCCTCGTTACAGGTTCCTCTTGTAGCTATTGACAGTTATTACTATGGAAAGCTGGTTATAGCACCTCTGAATATCGTCCTGTACAATGTTTTCACCCCTCATGGACCTGACCTCTATGGTAAGTGGTTTGAGCTGGCTGCGGTTTTAAATTATTCACATCTGTCTTAAAAGAGCTGTTAGGGCTAGAATTGCTGTTTGTGTCAGTAGTCGCTATACTACATAACATAGCTTGTAAAGGACAGTGATTTCTCCAACATAGGTGTGTCCGGTCCACGGCGTCATCCTTACTTGTGGGAATATTCTCTTCCCCAACAGGAAATGGCAAAGAGCCCAGCAAAGCTGGTCACATGATCCCTCCTAGGCTCCGCCTACCCCAGTCATTCTCTTTGCCGTTGTACAGGCAACATCTCCACGGAGATGGCTTAGAGTTTTTTAGTGTTTAACTGTAGTTTTTATTATTCAATCAAGAGTTTGTTATTTTGAAATAGTGCTGGTATGTACTATTTACTCAGAAACAGAAAAGAGATGAAGATTTCTGTTTGTATGAGGAAAATGATTTTAGCAACCGTCACTAAAATCCATGGCTGTTCCACACAGGACTGTTGAGAGCAATTAACTTCAGTTGGGGGAACAGTGTGCAGTCTCTTGCTGCTTGAGGTATGACACATTCTAACAAGACGATGTAATGCTGGAAGCTGTCATTTTCCCTATGGGATCCGGTAAGCCATGTTTATTACGATCGTAAATAAGGGCTTCACAAGGGCTTATTAAAACTGTAGACTTTTTCTGGGCTAAATCGATTCATTATTAACACATATTTAGCCTTGAGGAATCATTTTATCTGGGTATTTTGATATAATAATATCGGCAGGCACTGTTTTAGACACCTTATTCTTTAGGGGCTTTCCCAAAGCATAAGCAGAGCCTCATTTTCGCGCCGGTGTTGCGCACTTGTTTTTGAGAGGCATGGCATGCAGTCGCATGTGAGAGGAGCTCTGATACTTAGAAAAGACTTTCTGAAGGCGTCATTTGGTATCGTATTCCCCTTTGGGCTTGGTTGGGTCTCAGCAAAGCTGATACCAGGGACTGTAAAGGGGTTAAAGTTCAAAACGGCTCCGGTTCCGTTATTTTAAGGGTTAAAGCTTCCAAATTTGGTGTGCAATACTTTCTCCAACATAGGTGTGTCCGGTCCACGGCGTCATCCTTACTTGTGGGATATTCTCTTCCCCAACAGGAAATGGCAAAGAGCCCAGCAAAGCCGGTCACATGATCCCTCCTAGGCTCCGCCTACCCCAGTCATTCTCTTTGCCGTTGTACAGGCAACATCTCCACGGAGATGGCTTAGAGTTTTTTAGTGTTTAACTGTAGTTTTTATTATTCAATCAAGAGTTTGTTATTTTAAAATAGTGCTGGTATGTACTATTTACTCAGAAACAGAAAAGAGATGAAGATTTCTGTTTGTATGAGGAAAATGATTTTAGCACCGTAACTAAAATCCATGGCTGTTCCACACAGGACTGTTGAGAGCAATTAACTTCAGTTGGGGGAACAGTGTGCAGTCTCTTACTGCTTGAGGTATGACACATTCTAACAAGACGATGTAATGCTGGAAGCTGTCATTTTCCCTATGGGATCCGGTAAGCCATGTTTATTAAGATAGTAAATAAGGGCTTCACAAGGGCTTATTAAGACTGTAGACTTTTTCTGGGCTAAATCGATTCATTATTAACACATATTTAGCCTTGAGGAATCATTTATTCTGGGTATTTTGATATGATTATATCGGCAGGCACTGTTTTTGACACTTATTCTTTAGGGGCTTTCCCTAATCATAGTCAGAGCCTCATTTTCGCGCCGGTATGGCGCACTTGTTTTTGAGGACAGCATGGCATGCAGCTGCATGTGTGTGGAGCTCTGATACATAGAAAAGTCTTTCTGAAGGCATCATTTGGTATCGTATTCCCCTTTGGGCTTGGTTGGGTCTCAGCAAAGCAGATTCCAGGGACTGTAAAGGGGTTAAATATAAAAACGGCTCCGGTTCCGTTATTTTAAGGGTTAAAGCTTCCAAATTTGGTGTGCAATACTTTTAAGGCTTTAAGACACTGTGGTGAAATTTTGGTGAATTTTGAACAATTCCTTCATACTTTTTCGCAATTGCAGTAATAAAGTGTTTAGTTTAAAATTTAAAGTGACAGTAACGGTTTTATTTTAAAACGTTTTTTGTGCTTTGTTATCAATGACCAAGGTGGATTTCAAGGATGCGTATCTACATATTTCTATCCACAAGGAACATCATCGGTTCCTAAGGTTTGCATTCCTGGACAAGCATTTCCAGTTCGTGGCGTTTTCTTTCGGATTAGCCACTGCTCCTAGGATTTTCTCATAGGTACTAGGGTCCCTTCTGGCGGTGCTAAGACCAAGGGACATTGCTGTAGTACCTTACTTGGACGACATTCTGATTCGAGCGTCGTCCCTTCCTCAAGTAAAGGCTCACACGGACATTGTCCTGGCCTTTCTCAGATCTCACGGATGGAAAGTGAACGTGGAAAAGAGTTCTCTATCTCCGTCAACGAGGGTTCCCTTCTTGGGAACTATAATAGACTCCTTAGAAATGAGGATTTTTCTGACAGAAGCCAGAAAAACAAAACTCCTAGACTCTTGTCGGATACTTCATTCCGTTCCTCTTCCTTCCATAGCGCAGTGCATGGAAGTGATAGGTTTGATGGTAGCGGCAATGGACATAGTTCCTTTTGTGCGCATTCATCTAAGACCATTACAACTGTTCATGCTCAGTCAGTGGAATGGGGACTATTCAGACTTGTCTCCGAAGATACAAGTAAATCAGAGGACCAGAGACTCATTCCGTTGGTGGCTGTCCCTGGACAACCTGTCACAAGGGATGACCTTCCGCAGACCAGAGTGGGTCATTGTCACGACCGACGCCAGTCTGATGGGCTGGGGCGCGGTCTGGGGATCCCTGAAAGCTCAGGGTCTTTGGTCTCGGGTAGAATCTCTTCTACCGATAAATATTCTGGAACTGAGAGCGATATTCAATGCTCTCAAAGCTTGGCCTCAGCTAGCGAGGGCCAAGTTCATACATCAACCATCAGGGGGGAACAAGGAGTTCCCTAGCGATGGAAGAAGTGACCAAAATCATTCTATGGGCGGAGTCTCACTCCTGCCACCTGTCTGCTATCCACATCCCAGGAGTGGAAAATTGGGAAGCGGATTTTCTGAGTCGTCAGACATTGCATCCGGGGGAGTGGGAACTCCATCCGGAAATCTTTGCCCAAGTCACTCAACCGTGGGGCATTCCAGACATGGATCTGATGGCCTCTCGTCAGAACTTCAGAGTTCCTTACTACGGGTACAGATCCAGGGATCCCAAGGCGGCTCTAGTGGATGCACTAGTAGCACCTTGGACCTTCAAACTAGCTTATGTGTTCCCGCCGTTTCCTCTCATCCCCAGGCTGGTAGCCAGGATCAATCAGGAGAGGGCGTCGGCGATTTTGATAGCTCCTGCGTGGCCACGCAGGACTTGGTATGCAGATCTGGTGAATATGTCATCGGCTCCACCATGGAAGCTACCTTTGAGACGAGACCTTCTTGTTCTAGGTCCGTTCGACCCACTCCAGCTGACTGCTTGGAGATTGAACGCTTGATCTTATCAAAGCGAGGGTTCTCAGATTCTGTTATTAATACTCTTGTTCAGGCCTGAAAGCCTGTAACCAGAAAAATTACCACATAATTTGGTATATCTGTTGGTGTGAATCTGCAGGATTCCCTTGGGACAAGGTTAAGATTCCTAAGAGTCTATCCTTCCTTCGAGAAGGATTGGAAAAAGGATTATCTGCAAGTTCCTTGATGGGACAGATTTCTGCCTTGTCTGTGTTACTTCACAAAAAGCTGGCAGCTGTGCCAGATGTTCTAGCCTTTGTTCAGGCTCTGGTTAGAATCAAGCCTGTTTACAAAATTTTGACTCCTCCTTGGAGTCTCAACCTAGTTCTTTCAGTTCTTCAGGGGGTTCCGTTTGAACCCTTACATTCCGTTGATATTAAGTTATTATCTTGGAAAGTTTTGTTTTTGGTTGCAATTTCTTCTGCTAGAAGAGTTTCAGAATTATCTGCTCTGCAGTGTTCTTCTCCTTATCTGGTGTTCCATGCAGATAAGGTGGTTTTGCGTACTAAACCTGGTTTTCTTCCAAAAGTTGTTTCTAACAAAAACATTAACCGGGAGATAGTTGTGCCTTCTTTGTGTCCTAATCCAGTTTCAAAGAAGGAACGTTTGTTGCACAACTTGGATGTAGTTCGTGCTCTCAAATTTTACTTAGCAGCTACTAAGGATTTCAGACAAACTTTGTCTTTGTTTGTTGTTTATTCTGGTAAACGGAGAGGTCAAAAAGCAACTTCTACCTCTCTCTCCTTCTGGATTAAAAGCATTATCCGATTGGCTTATGAGACTGCCGGACGGCAGCCTCCTGAAAGAATCACAGCTCACTCCACTAGGGCTGTGGCTTCCACATGGGCCTTCAAGAACGAGGCTTCTGTTGATCAGATATGTAAGGCAGCGACTTGGTCTTCACTGCACACTTTTTCTAAATTTTACAAATTTGATACTTTTGCTTCTTCTGAGGCTATTTTTGGGAGAAAGGTTTTGCAAGCCGTGGTGCCTTCCATTTAGGTGACCTGATTTGCTCCCTCCCTTCATCCGTGTCCTAAAGCTTTGGTATTGGTTCCCACAAGTAAGGATGACGCCGTGGACCGGACACACCTATGTTGGAGAAAACAGAATTTATGTTTACCTGATAAATTACTTTCTCCAACGGTGTGTCCGGTCCACGGCCCGCCCTGGTTTTTTTAATCAGGTCTGATAATTTATTTTCTTTAACTACAGTCACCACGGTAACATATGGTTTCTCCTATGCAAATATTCCTCCTTAACGTCGGTCGAATGACTGGGGTAGGCGGAGCCTAGGAGGGATCATGTGACCGGCTTTGCTGGGCTCTTTGCCATTTCCTGTTGGGGAAGAGAATATCCCACAAGTAAGGATGACGCCGTGGACCGGACACACCGTTGGAGAAAGTAATTTATCAGGTAAACATAAATTCTGTTTTTAAGGCTTTAAGACACTGTGGTGAAAATTTGGTGAATTTTGAACAATTCCTTCATGTTTTTTCGCAATTGCAGTAATAAAGTGTGTTCAGTTTAAAATTTAAAGTGACAGTAACGGTTTTATTTTAAAACGTTTTTTGTACTTTGTTATCAAGTTTATGCCTGTTTAATATGTCTGAACTACCAGATAGACTGTGTTCTGAATGTGGGGAAGCCAGAATTCCTATTCATTTAAATAAATGTGATTTATGTGATAATGATAATGATGCCCAAGATGATTCCTCAAGTGAGGGGAGTAAGCATGGTACTGCATCATTCCCTCCTTCGTCTACACGAGTCTTGCCCACTCAGGAGGCCCCTAGTACATCTAGCGCGCCAATACTCCTTACTATGCAACAATTAACGGCTGTAATGGATAATTCTGTCAAAAACATTTTAGCCAAAATGAACACTTATCAGCGTAAGCGCGGCTGCTCGGTTTTAGATACTGAAGAGCATGACGACGCTGATAATAATATTTCTGAAGGGCCCCTAACCCAGTCTGATGGGGCCAGGGAGGTTTTGTCTGAGGGAGAAATTACTGATTCAGGGAACATTTCTCAACAGGCTGAACCTGATGTGATTGCATTTAAATTTAAGTTGGAACATCTCCGCATTCTGCTTAAGGAGGTACTATCCACTCTGGATGATTGTGACAAGTTGGTCATCCCAGAGAAACTTTGTAAAATGGACAAGTTCCTAGAGGTGCCGGGGCTCCCAGAAGCTTTTCCTATACCCAAGCGGGTGGCGGACATTGTTAATAAAGAATGGGAAAGGCCCGGTATTCCTTTCGTCCCTCCCCCCATATTTAAAAAATTGTTTCCTATGGTCGACCCCAGAAAGGACTTATGGCAGACAGTCCCCAAGGTCGAGGGAGCGGTTTCCACTTTAAACAAACGCACCACTATACCCATAGAGGATAGTTGTGCTTTCAAAGATCCTATGGATAAAAAATTAGAAGGTTTGCTTAAAAAGATGTTTGTTCAGCAAGGTTACCTTCTACAACCAATTTCATGCATTGTCCCTGTCGCTACAGCCGCATGTTTCTGGTTCGATGATCTGATAAGAGCGGTCGATAGTGATTCTCCTCCTTTGGAGGAGATTATGGACAGAATCAATGCTCTCAAATTGGCTAATTCTTTCACCCTAGACGCCACTTTGCAATTGGCTAGGTTAGCGGCTAAGAATTCTGGGTTTGCTATTGTGGCGCGCAGAGCGCTTTGGTTGAAATCTTGGTCGGCTGATGCGTCTTCCAAGAACAAGCTACTTAACATTCCTTTCAAGGGGAAAACGCTGTTTGGCCCTGACTTGAAAGAGATTATCTCTGATATCACTGGGGGTAAGGGCCACGCCCTTCCTCAGGATCGGCCTTTCAAGGCAAAAAATAAACCTAATTTTCGTCCCTTTCGTAGAAACGGACCAGCCCAAGGTGCTACGTCCTCTAAGCAAGAGGGTAATACTTCTCAAGCCAAGCCAGCTTGGAGACCAATGCAAGGCTGGAACAAGGGAAAGCAGGCCAAGAAACCTGCCACTGCTACCAAGACAGCATGAAATGTTGGCCCCCGATCCGGGACCGGATCTGGTGGGGGGCAGACTCTCTCTCTTCGCTCAGGCTTGGGCAAGAGATGTTCTGGATCCTTGGGCACTAGAAATAGTCTACCAAGGTTATCTTCTGGAATTCAAGGGACTTCCCCCAAGGGGGAGGTTCCACAGGTCTCAGTTGTCTTCAGACCACATAAAAAGACAGGCATTCTTACATTGTGTAGAAGACCTGTTAAAAATGGGAGTGATTCATCCTGTTCCATTAAGAGAACAAGGGATGGGGTTCTACTCCAATCTGTTCATAGTTCCCAAAAAAGAGGGAACGTTCAGACCAATCTTAGATCTCAAGATCTTAAACAAGTTTCTCAAGGTTCCATCGTTCAAGATGGAAACCATTCGAACTATTCTTCCTTCCATCCAGGAAGGTCAATTCATGACCACGGTGGATTTAAAGGATGCGTATCTACATATTCCTATCCACAAGGAACATCATCGGTTCCTAAGGTTCGCATTCCTGGACAAACATTACCAGTTCGTGGCGCTTCCTTTCGGATTAGCCACTGCTCCAAGGATTTTCACAAAGGTACTGGGGTCCCTTCTAGCTGTGCTAAGACCAAGGGGCATTGCTGTAGTACCTTACTTGGACGACATTCTGATTCAAGCGTCGTCCCTTCCTCAAGCAAAGGCTCACACGGACATTGTCCTGGCCTTTCTCAGATCTCACGGATGGAAAGTGAACGTGGAAAAGAGTTCTCTATCCCCGTCAACAAGGGTTCCCTTCTTGGAAACAATAATAGACTCCTTAGAAATGAGGATTTTTCTGACAGAGGCCAGAAAAACAAAGCTTCTAGACTCTTGTCGGATACTTCATTCCGTTCCTCTTCCTTCCATAGCTCAGTGCATGGAAGTGATCGGGTTGATGGTAGCGGCAATGGACATAGTTCCTTTTGCGCGCATTCATCTAAGACCATTACAACTGTGCATGCTCAGTCAGTGGAATGGGGACTATACAGACTTGTCTCCGAAGATACAAGTAAATCAGAGGACCAGGGACTCACTCCGTTGGTGGCTGTCCCTGGACAACCTGTCACAAGGGATGACATTCCGCAGACCAGAGTGGGTCATTGTCACGACCGACGCCAGTCTGATGGGCTGGGGCGCGGTCTGGGGATCCCTGAAAGCTCAGGGTCTTTGGTCTCGGGAAGAATCTCTTCTACCGATAAATATTCTGGAACTGAGAGCGATATTCAATGCTCTCAAGGCTTGGCCTCAGCTAGCGAGGGCCAAGTTCATACGGTTTCAATCAGACAACATGACAACTGTTGCGTACATCAACCATCAGGGGGGAACAAGGAGTTCCCTAGCGATGGAAGAAGTGACCAAAATCATTCTATGGGCGGAGTCTCACTCCTGCCACCTGTCTGCTATCCACATCCCAGGAGTGGAAAATTGGGAAGCGGATTTTCTGAGTCGTCAGACATTGCATCCGGGGGAGTGGGAACTCCATCCGGAAATCTTTGCCCAAGTCACTCAGCTGTGGGGCATTCCAGACATGGATCTGATGGCCTCTCGTCAGAACTTCAAAGTTCCTTGCTACGGGTCCAGATCCAGGGATCCCAAGGCGGCTCTAGTGGATGCACTAGTAGCACCTTGGACCTTCAAACTAGCTTATGTGTTCCCGCCGTTTCCTCTCATCCCCAGGCTGGTAGCCTGGATCAATCAGGAGAGGGCGTCGGTGATCTTGATAGCTCCTGCGTGGCCACGCAGGACTTGGTATGCAGATCTGGTGAATATGTCATCGGCTCCACCTCTGAAGCTACCTTTGAGACGAGACCTTCTTGTTCAGGGTCCGTTCGAACATCCGAATCTGGTTTCACTCCAGCTGACTGCTTGGAGATTGAACGCTTGATTTTATCGAAGCGAGGGTTCTCAGATTCTGTTATTGATACTCTTGTTCAGGCCAGAAAGCCTGTAACTAGAAAGATTTACCACAAAATTTGGAAAAAATATATCTGTTGGTGTGAATCTAAAGGATTCTCTTGGGACAAGGTTAAGATTCCTAGGATTCTATCCTTCCTTCAAGAAGGATTGGAAAAAGGATTATCTGCAAGTTCCCTGAAGGGACAGATTTCTGCCTTGTCGGTGTTACTTCACAAAAAACTGGCTGCTGTGCCAGATGTTCAAGCCTTTGTTCAGGCTCTGGTTAGAATCAAGCCTGTTTACAAACCTTTGACTCCTCCTTGGAGTCTCAATTTAGTTCTTTCAGTTCTTCAGGGGGTTCCGTTTGAACCCTTGCATTCCGTTGATATTAAGTTATTATCTTGGAAGGTTTTGTTTTTAGTTGCAATTTCTTCTGCTAGAAGAGTTTCAGAATTATCTGCTCTGCAGTGTTCTCCTCCTTATCTGGTGTTCCATGCAGATAAGGTGGTTTTACGTACTAAACCTGGTTTTCTTCCAAAAGTTGTTTCTAACAAAAACATTAACCAGGAGATTATCGTACCTTCTCTGTGTCCGAAACCAGTTTCAAAGAAGGAACGTTTGTTGCACAATTTGGATGTTGTTCGCGCTCTAAAATTCTATTTAGATGCTACAAAGGATTTTAGACAAACATCTTCCTTGTTTGTTGTTTATTCTGGTAAAAGGAGAGGTCAAAAAGCAACTTCTACCTCTCTCTCTTTTTGGATTAAAAGCATCATCAGATTGGCTTACGAGACTGCCGGACGGCAGCCTCCCGAAAGAATCACAGCTCATTCCACTAGGGCTGTGGCTTCCACATGGGCCTTCAAGAACGAGGCTTCTGTTGATCAGATATGTAGGGCAGCGACTTGGTCTTCACTGCACACTTTTACCAAATTTTACAAGTTTGATACTTTTGCTTCTTCTGAGGCTATTTTTGGGAGAAAGGTTTTGCAAGCCGTGGTGCCTTCCATTTAGGTGACCTGATTGCTCCCTCCCTTCATCCGTGTCCTAAAGCTTTGGTATTGGTTCCCACAAGTAAGGATGACGCCGTGGACCGGACACACCTATGTTGGAGAAAACAGAATTTATGTTTACCTGATAAATTACTTTCTCCAACGGTGTGTCCGGTCCACGGCCCGCCCTGGTTTTTTTAATCAGGTCTGATAATTTATTTTCTTTAACTACAGTCACCACGGTACCATATGGTTTCTCCTATGCAAATATTCCTCCTTAACGTCGGTCGAATGACTGGGGTAGGCGGAGCCTAGGAGGGATCATGTGACCAGCTTTGCTGGGCTCTTTGCCATTTCCTGTTGGGGAAGAGAATATTCCCACAAGTAAGGATGACGCCGTGGACCGGACACACCGTTGGAGAAAGTAATTTATCAGGTAAACATAAATTCTGTTTTTACTGTCGGTAGTCACTATACTACATAACATAGCTTGTAAAGGACAGTGATTTTACTCTCGGTAGTCAGTATACTACATAACATAGTTTGTAAAGGACAGTGATTTTACTCTCGGTAGTCAGTATACTACATAACATAGTTTGTAAAGGACAGTGATTTTACTGTCGGTAGTTGCTATACTACATAACATAGTTTGTAAAGGACAGTGATTTTACTCTCGGTAGTCACTATACTACATAACATAGTTTGTAAAGGACAGTGATTTTACTCTCGGTAGTCAGTATACTACATAACATAGTTTGTAAAGGACAGTGATTTTACTGTCGGTAGTCGCTATACTACATAACAGTTTGTAAAGGACAGTGATTTTACTCTCGGTAGTCAGTATACTACATAACATAGTTTGTAAAGGACAGTGATATTACTGTCAGTAGTCACTATACTACATAACATAGTTTGTAAAGGACAGTGATATTACTGTCGGTAGTCAGTATACTACATACCATAGATTGTAAAGGACAGTGATATTACTGTCAGTAGTCAGTATACTACATAACATAGCTTGTAAAGGACAGTGATTTTACTCTCGGTAGTCAGTATACTACATACCATAGATTGTAAAGGACAGTGATATTACTGTCAGTAGTCACTATACTACATAACATAGCTTGTAAAGGACAGTGATTTTACTCTCGGTAGTCAGTATACTACATAACAGTTTGTAAAGGACAGTGATATTACTGTCAGTAGTCACTATACTACATAACATAGTTTGTAAAGGACAGTGATATTACTGTCGGTAGTCAGTATACTACATACCATAGATTGTAAAGGACAGTGATTTTACTCTCGGTAGTCAGTATACTACATAACATAGTTTGTAAAGGACAGTGATATTACTGTCAGTAGTCACTATACTACATAACATAGTTTGTAAAGGACAGTGATATTACTGTCAGTATACTACATAACATAGTTTGTAAAGGACAGTGATTTTACTGTCGGTAGTCGGTATACTACATACCATAGATTGTAAAGGACAGTGATTTTACTGTCAGTAGTCAGTATACTACATAACATAGATTGTAAAGGACAGTGATATTACTGTCAGTAGTCACTATACTACATACCATAGATTGTAAAGGACAGTGATTTTACTGTCAGTAGTCAGTATACTACATAACATAGATTGTAAAGGACAGTGATATTACTGTCACTATACTACATAACATAGCTTGTAAAGGACAGTGATTTTACTCTCGGTAGTCAGTATACTACATAACATAGTTTGTAAAGGACAGTGATTTTACTCTCAGTAGTCACTATACTACATAACATAGCTTGTAAAGGACAGTGATTTTACTCTCGGTAGTCAGTATACTACATAACATAGATTGTAAAGGACAGTGATATTACTGTCACTATACTACATAACATAGCTTGTAAAGGACAGTGATTTTACTCTCGGTAGTCAGTATACTACATAACATAGTTTGTAAAGGACAGTGATATTACTGTCAGTAGTCACTATACTACATAACATAGTTTGTAAAGGACAGTGATATTACGGTCAGTAGTCAGTATACTACATAACATAGATTGTAAAGGACAGTGATATTACTGTCACTATACTACATAACATAGCTTGTAAAGGACAGTGATTTTACTCTCGGTAGTCGGTATACTACATAACATAGTTTGTAAAGGACAGTGATATTACGGTCAGTAGTCACTATACTACATAACATAGCTTGTAAAGGACAGTGATTTTACTCTCGGTAGTCAGTATACTACATAACATAGATTGTAAAGAACAGTGATTTTACTGTCGGTAGTCAGTATACTACATACCATAGATTGTAAAGGACAGTGATTTTACTGTCAGTAGTCAGTATACTACATACCATAGATTGTAAAGGACAGTGATTTTACTGTCGGTAGTCGGTATACTACATACCATAGATTGTAAAGGACAGTGATTTTACTGTCGGTAGTCAGTATACTACATACCATAGATTGTAAAGGACAGTGATATTACTGTCAGTAGTCAGTATACTACATAACATAGATTGTAAAGGACAGTGATTTTACTGTCAGTAGTCAGTATACTACATAACATAGATTGTAAAGGACAGTGATTTTACTGTCAGTAGTCAGTATACTACATAGCATAAGATCAGGACAGGGATTTTACTGTCGGTAGTCACTATACTACATAACATAGATTGTAAAGGACAGTGATTTTACTCTCGGTAGTCAGTATACTACATAACATAGATTGTAAAGAACAGTGATTTTACTGTCGGTAGTCAGTATACTACATAGCATAGATTGTAAAGAACAGTGATTTTACTGTCGGTAGTCAGTATACTACATAACATAGATTGTAAAGGGCAGTAATTTTAATATCGGTAGTCACTATACTACATAAGATCAGGACGGTGATTTCCAGTGATAAAATTGCTACATAACTTGGTGAGTCTATCAAATTTAAAGTACAATGCAGAAGCTTCTGGCACTTCCTACATCACTTACTAAAGGCGCTCTCCCGTTAATTACTGCCAGATTAGCTGCCATTGTTTATACAGCCACAGCCACGGAATGCAATAAGCATTTTGTAATATACTTTCATTACCAAAAATCTGTCTAGTAAAGGTTTTTAGTGGGGGTTTTTTTTAGCAGCATACGCACATATCCTGTGAGTGCACGTGCACTAGTATTCAAGGTCACAAAGCTGTCAGTGGTTTGTATTGTGTTAGTGAAGACTTTATTTGTGTCATGCAACCACTGCTCATTCTCTAAGAAGGTGTGATGTGTGAATGCTGGTGCACAGGCCCAACAGCATATATAAGTATGCCACAGAAAGCCACATGTCATTTTTACTAATGGAAAACAGTGAATTGCACCCGTGCACGTCAGTTTGTACCTTGAGATCCCTTTAACGTCACCTAAGTGAGAGGCTGTTTTACAGCAGATCTTTCAGTATTTATTACATCTCAGTAGAACATTACTTATCTGCCTCATTCTATTGGTGTCCTTTATTAAACATAACTTTGTGCCCTCATTATCCTGTAGGGCAGTGCTTTCCAAACTGTGTGTCGGGACACACTAGTGTGTCGGCAGCAGTGTGTAGGTGTGTCCCTGCTTCAGCACAAATTTTTTTATTTTTTATTTTTTTTTGTTTCTGACTTTCTGCCTGCCTGCTACGCATATCACATGGTTGACTCGTGATTGATACCTAGGGGTCACAGATCATCTTAACCTATTGGCGCAGCTCAGTGTGAACTGAAACTATTCCCATTGGCGGCTTTGGGGGCACATTGGCTCCTGACTGCACGTGTGTCTCCTTAATTGGCTTGTGACAGCACGTTTAGTAAGTGAGTGGGACAGCAGTGTGTTTGCAGCGTGGGCAGTAGTCAATCGGACTCACCGAGCTCTAAGGGCAGCAGTTTAAACGCTGAGCTGAAGTCAGAAGTCAGTGGGGGGTTTTTTGCAGCTAGCTCCCAGTAGTGCATTGCTGCTCCTGCTCTTGATATATGGATAGAAAGTGGAAACTTTAAAAATGCTTAATGATAAAGTGCGAGTGTCTTTATCTAATATTACACCAAATATTCAGAAATTGTGTTCATCCCATCATCCTCATACATCCCATTAATATAGTAAGTAGCTATTGGTGTTATTAAACTTTTGTTTATTCTTGCACATACTTACTGTTACTTGTAAATACATTTTGTTATTATATAATTTATGTTTGTGTCCATATCTCTTAAAACAAGTTAGTATAACCTCCTGGTCAACAGTACAACTGATTTACTGTGTCGCGAAATTATGTAGGTCTAAAAAGTGTGTCGCCAACATGAAAAGTTTGGAAAGCTCTGCTGTAGGGTAATGAGCGGCGCTTGTAATATCACATTCCAACCACTAGATGTCTCTGTTGTGCTTTTTGTAAAAGAATGAACTAAATCTCGTATCCAATTTACAGTGCACATTTGTATCGCTTGTCGTTCTCTGCGTCTGTCCTTGCAAATAGGCTTTGAGCTTCCTCTGAGTGATCTTTAGTAAATAGACATAAAACGCACTGTAATTCCCCATAGAGTGATTATGCGGATTAGAAAAACCTGCAATATGTCATTATTTCCTGTAGTTGGACTCTAAATGCTGTTGTTGTGTTTTTCTATTATGCGAGTTGGAAATGCTTAGTCCAGACTTCAGATCCCCGACCCTGAAAGATTCTGTGAAAGCACCATTGGGCTAAAAGAGGTTGCTCTCAGGGGGTGACGCACCCAGGAACAAGCTACTAAACCGTTGTTCATTCCTGGCTGAGCCTTCTCTTTCCATAAAGTTGTTAAATTCAATATAGTGATCGCCTGATCAGAGCAGGAGAAGATTTATATTGAATTAGCCCTAGCACAGGAGATACTACACTAATATACATGTGTGTCCAGGGCTTTAATTCATGCAAATTTACTTAAAGGGACAGTGTAACATCTCCTAATTACAGATCTTTTATAGTGTAGCTTTTATTTACTGATATAGTCTGTGCAGATGAGAAGATTAGTTTTATGTCCCTTTAAGTGCATTGTTTGCCCACATAATTTGGAAAACCCCCCACCTTTAAACGTATTAGTAGTGAGCAGGCTGGCTTGTCGTTATCATTCAGACAGTGTCTGTACTTTTGCTTTGTCCAGACGAATGCGCGACTGGCGAGGGATGACTGTAATGTCTGTCGCACACAGGAAGTGTCATTACACCTTTAAACAAAGTACATTTATTATGTTATCAGAGTCAGCATCTTTGTTTAAACTTACCAGCCCCAGTATCCCCTGGCCCTACCTTGCCTTGGGCAACTTTTCTTTCGCCACTGGCTCCCACACCCTCATTTGCAATGGAGTGGCCTTGAAGAAATGCACTAGGCATGTGCACAAGGCTCGCTCCGTGACCTCTCCACCCAAGGATGTGGCCCTATGGTGATGGCAGCCCATCAGGAAAAGTCTGGATATCCTGGCGGGGAATCCGGCACTGCCACGCTGTGAGAAATGTAATAATGCTCAGTACTTGGGAGAATATGGTGTCACTATCTTGTGTAACGCACCATCATATTCTGTAGCGCTGAGCAGAGGGCGCAGTGAGACGCATGAAAACAAAATCCTAGTTATAAAGCATTTCTGAAAGCTTACGTGGTGCGGTTGATTGACAACTCCTACATTTCTATTGGTTGACTCTGAAAACCTCTACTAGCATGCACAATCGTTATAGATGTTTAAAAGAAAAAAAAGTTTCATATTTTAAAAATATAGGTTAGATGCACAGAGGAAAAACTCTCTTCTACACCTTTAACAAACAATCTGATCATCAAAATCTCGCCGGCACGGAGAGAGAAATCTGGCAACTTGTATGGGGGCTTTTTGTGAGTCTTATATCGTAATGAATGCGTCTCCCAGAACAGTGAGAGCTAAAGTTAGATTATGAGACTCATTAGATCATCTCGCCAGAGAGCTTTAGATGATTTTACTACTAATGCTGTCACCTGTGTATAAGGAACAGCGCTGGGTTTACTTTAAGAAACTTTCATGATTCAGATAGAGCAGCAATTTTATACAACTTTCCAATTCACTTCCATGATCTAAATGAGCACAGTCTGTTTATATTTACACTTTATGACGCACCAGCGCCTACCATTCATGTGCAGGAGTCACAGGATATACGTATATGCATTTGTGATTGGCTGATGGCTGTCACGTGATGCAGTGGGAAGGGAAATTTGAAATTTGTCAGAAAAAAATCTGCTTCTTGTGTGAGATTCAAAGTATGATGTATTGATTATTCTATTTTACTGTGTTTAGTGCTCCTTTATAGGGATATTGTAGAGCAAAAGTCAGCTAATTGGTTTGCTTTTAATTCTTTAGAGCATGTCATTTCTGCACCAGTTGCTATAGAACTCCCGGCAGAGGGTTAAACTAATAGATAAAGTCCCTCTTGGGAGAGAACTTCTGGTCCTAAATACGAGAAAGCTGATGAACCAATCAGCATCAGCAGTTGCACAACCCAGCCAATCACAGGCTGTGTACAGTTCGGCAACTGCTGCGCTTGTTTGGGGGTTGAGTTGCATGGTGAGTGGCGCACAGATTGCTTGCTGTGTCACGTTAAAGGGATATTGTATTGTGTTCTATCAGGTATGTGAAATAGCAGCTTATGTTTAGTATAGTCTGACAAGAAAAAGGTTTTATTCAGAACGGGGAAAACACTAAACTAAAGATCGATATTATATATATATTTTTTTTTAAATGCATAATTTATATAGCAGGTAAAGGCAAGAAGGGTAAACCTGTTTGCTATCTGTTCCTTTTACTGAAGGGTTAAACCTGTTTACTATCTGTTCCTTTTACTGAAGGGTTAAACCTGTTTACTATCTGTTCCTTTCACTGAAGGGTTAAACCTGTGCGCTACCTGTTCCTTTCACTGAAGGGTTAAACCTGTGCGCTACCTGTTCCTTTCACTGAAGGGTTAAACCTGTGTGCTACCTGTTCCTTTCACTGAAGGGTTAAATCTGTGTGCTACCTGTTCCTTTCACTGAAGGGTTAAACCTGTGCGCTACCTGTTCCTTTCACCGAAGGGTTAAACCTGTGCGCTACCTGCTCTTTTCACTGAAGGGTTAAACCTGTGTGCTACCTGTTCCTTTCACTGAAGGGTTAAACCTGTGCGCTACCTGTTCCTTTTACTGAAGGGTTAAACCTGTGCGCTACCTGTTACTTTCACTGAAGGGTTAAACCTGTGCGCTACCTGTTCTTTTCACTGAAGGGTTAAATCTGTTTGCTACCTGTTCCTTTCACTGAAGGGTTAAGCCTGTGCGCTACCTGTTCCTTTCACTGAAGGGTTAAACCTGTTTACTATCTGTTCCTTTCACTGAAGGGTTAAACCTGTGCGCTACCTGTTCCTTTCACTGAAGGGTTAAACCTGTGCGCTACCTGTTCCTTTCACTGAAGGGTTAAACCTGTGCGCTACCTGTTACTTTCACTGAAGGGTTAAACCTGTTTGCTACCTGTTCCTTTCACTGAAGGGTTAAACCTGTTTGCTACCTGTTCCTTTCACTGAAGGGTTAAACCTGTTTGCTACCTGTTCCTTTCACTGAAGGGTTAAACCTGTGCGCTGCCTGTTCCTTTCACTGAAGGGTTAAACCTGTGAGCTACCTGTTCCTTTCACTGAAGGGTTAAACCTGTGCGCTACCTGTTCCTTTCACTGAAGGGTTAAACCTGTGCGCTGCCTGTTCCTTTCACTGAAGGGTTAAACCTGTGCGCTGCCTGTTCCTTTCACTGAAGGGTTAAACCTGTGCGCTACCTGTTCCTTTCACTGAAGGGTTAAACCTGTGCGCTACCTGTTCCTTTCACTGAAGGGTTAAACCTGTGCGCTACCTGTTCCTTTCACTGAAGGGTTAAACCTGTGCGCTACCTGTTCCTTTCACTGAAGGGTTAAACCTGTGCGCTACCTGTTCCTTTCACTGAAGGGTTAAGCAGGTGGTGTGCCGTGCTGTCATTAGCTGTGGTACATGCCTGTATATATGAGTCATTGCTCTTCACAGACACCTTGCGTCAGCAGCACACTTATCTTGTCCCGCGTGACGCATTATGCCTGTCCATTTCATCTGTGATATGCGTTGGGAATAACTTCTGATTATGGCCCTGTGCTTAGATAAAAACTGCTTCTGCTTTTCTTAACGAGCGGGGGGAGGGGGGCTTTAAGTGGCATGGGGGAGAGTTTGTGTCATATCCCCTGTATACAACTGGCGTTACACTCTCTGCCATAGGAGGACGTTGCAGAACTGTCTTTTATTCATGTTTATGCATTTTCCCAATTAAAGTAAGTTACATTTACTTACGCAGGGCATAAAGCTTCCGGTCTGTAACCTGGTGAGAGGACGTATCTCAGACCCACACCATATTTGCAGGGACCCAGCTCATACTGACATTAAATTGCTCTATAATGGCTCATTATATATGGTAAACAGCTGTGCAATGTGCTCTCATTATTCTGTCCCTGTGTTGCTCTATATGTAAAACACCAGTTTAAAAAAACTATCCGCAGACTTTCAGGAAATGCATTAAATGTATACATAAGGGTCTATATGCTCTGGCTAAGTGGGTCACGCAGGCAAACAATGTCTCTTGTCTCTCTAAATGCTCCGCAATCGTCCCACACCTAGTTAACCTCTTCTAGGGTTGGCCTGCCTTTCAGGGAACTGCAATAGTAGCCAAAATTTGTAAAGCCCACATACCGTAAACCTTACAACAGACGTTCTTCTTTCTTTCTAATGACACGATGAGTCAACGGATCATCTAATTACTATTGGGAATATCACTCCTGCCCAGCAGGAGGCGGCAAAGAGCACCACAGCAAAGCTGTTAAATATCACCTCCCTTCCCTCTAACCCCAGTCATTCTCTTGGCCTACGTTAGTGCAAGGAAGTGGTAAAATTAGGTGTTTGAAAAGATTCTTCAATCAAGAGTTTATTTTTTTTGATAACACAAGCTGGTGTTGTTTGTTCTGCTAGGGTGTAGCCGTAGTCCACATCAGTCTCTTCAGTAGAGCAGTGGTGGCTTTCAAGCAATGGGAACTTGTGGGACATAATTCTCACTGCACCTCCCATATATTTAATGCTGCCCTAATACTGAAAGCCTGAGTAAGATTACTTAAGCTTTATCTTTTTTTCCACAGGTCCATGTGAGGGAAAGGACCTCTCAAACCTAGTGAGCTGCCTTACTGCCTGGCAGATTTCTAAAGGTAAGTGCTAAGTTTGTTTTCTGGGGACACAGGAAAATTGGCACTAAATTATATAATAAGGACACAAAAGATGAAATTATCTTTGGGAGTGAGGATTACGTTATAAGGGCAGTTATGGCAGGCACTGGGGGCGAGGAGATGTGGCTCATGTGTTAGGTGCGTTTTCACAACTCCCGACGGCTTTAGTTTACAGTCATTTGCCTGGGAGGTTTACTTTTGATATGCCCACAATGGGCGGAGCTAACTACGCGACAATGTTTGCGCGCTCTTTTTGTCTGTCTCACTTCCTTTCTGGTGTTACGGAGAGTGGTGAAAAGCGCTTAAGAAGTATTTCTCTGCTACGTTATGGTGACGCAGCAGAACAGCCTCAGATACGTTATTAAAGAGCATTAGATTGAGTCCGGACGTCTACTATCTGTGAAATATACGATCCGGTGGCAGGTAGGCACCTCAGCAAAGCTTAGCTGAGGTGTGGAGATTATCTGCTGTTTATTGTAAAAATTCTACATTTTTCTTGTAAAGCAAAATTAAAACGTAACATTTAAAGACACGGTAACGTGTTTTTTTTCTGAGGTAATTTCAAGTTAAGATATAGGTTTATACAATTTTAATTTGCTCAAATTGTGAATAAGGATGAACCAAGAGGCCCTGCAAGACGTTACATGTACTTTATGTTTTGATGCTAATGTCGAACCACCAATCCCTTTCTGTTCCTCATGTATTGAGAGAACTTTACAGTTCAAGGATAGACTTTTTTCTGAGTCAACATTGTCTTGGGTTGAATGCTGTTTAATAGCCTTCTGACAATGTTCAATATATGCCGCAGCTTTCTCCTCAAGTGTCCCGAAACTTAGCGTCCATACAACCAATGCCCTGCGCTTCCTCCACTACTCCACCTGGAGTTACCTTGCAAGACATCGCTTCCCTCATGTCCTCTGCGGTTTCTGATGCGTTGTCTGCTTTTCCCATGCTGCAGGGAAAGCACAAGAGGAAAATAAAACAATCAGTGAGTGAGGTTACTGACACAGTTGTTGCTATCTCAATTGCCCCCTCTCAGAAGCCTGAGGAGGAGGATACTTCGGTAGCATCTGAGGGTGAAATCTCAGACTCAGACAGTGTAATTCCTCCTGCTGATACTGAAGTTGTATCCTTCAGGTTTAAGCTAGAACACCTCCGTCTATTACTCAAGGAGGTTTTAGCTACACTAGATGACAGCGACAGCATGGTCGTTGTCAATCCTAAAAAAATCCAGTAAGCTAAATAAATATTTTGATGTACCTTCCATGGTGGAAGTTTTTTCCTGTACCAGATCGAGCTACTGAGATTATTGCTAAGGAATGGGAGAGACTGGGTATACCTTTTTCTCCATCCCCTGTATTTAAAAAGATGTTTCCTATAGCAGATTCTATCAAGGAATCTTGTCAGACGGTACCCAAAGTGGAAGGGGCAATTTCCACGCTAGCCAAGAGAACTACTATTCCTATAGAGGATAGTTGTTCCTTTAAGGATCCTATGGATAAGAAGTTAGAGGGGTTTCTCAAGAAAATGTATGTACACCAGGGTTTACAATGGCAACCCGCTGTTTGTATTGCTACTGTCACTAGTGCGGCAGCATACTGGTTTGATGCATTGTCTGAATCTATTCGGACAGACACTCCCCTTGAGGAAATCCAGGATAGGATAAAGGCCCTTAAAGGGACAGTATACACTCATTTTCATATAACTGCATGTAATAGACACTACTATAAAGAATAATATGCACAGATACTGATATAAAAATCCAGTATAAAACGGTTTAAAAACTTACTTAGAAGCTGTCACTTTGGCTCTGTTGAAAAGGTAGCTGGAAAGCCCACTGCAAGTGGCAAATAAGACACTCCCCCCCTCCCCCTTCTTTTGCATATGAAAAGACCCTTTACACAAACAGGAGCAAGCTGGAGTAGGTAGTCGAGCGTATTCACATAAAACTTTGGGGCTTGGTTAGGAGTCTGAAAATCAGAGCAATGTTATTTAAAAATAAGCAAAACTATACATTAATTAAAAAAAAAAACTTTATGGGCTATATAAATAGATTATCTACAAAACATTTATGCAAAGAAAAAATGAGTGTATAATGTCCCTTTAAGTTGGCCAACTCCTTTATCACGGATGCGTCCCTTCAGGTTATTAAGCTGGGAGCTAAGATTTCTGGTTTTGCCGTACTGGCCCGCAGAGCCTTATGGTTAAAATCCTGGTCTGCAGATGTGTCATCTAAGTCTAAACTTTTGGCAATTCCTTACAAAGGAAAGACTTTGTTTGGGCCGGGGTTGACGGAAATAATTTCTGACATCACGGGAGGAATGGGACATTTCCTCCCTCAGGATAAGAGAAATAAACAAAAGGGACGTCCGAGTAATTTTCGTTCCTTTCGTAATTTCAAGGGAAATCCTTCCACTCCCTCTTCCAAGCAGGAGCAGTCCAAACCTTCCTGGAGACCCAATCAGTCTTGGAGCAAGGGAAAACAAACCATAAAGCCTGCTATTGAATAAAAAGCAGCATGAAGGGTCTGCCCCCGATCCGGGACCGGATCTTGTGGGGTGCAGACTTTCATTCTTCGCTCAGGCTTGGGTTTGAGATGTTCAGGATCCCTGGGCGGTGGACATCGTGTCCCAGGGATACAAACTGGAGTTCAAAGCCCTTCCTCTCAGGGGCAGGTTTCTGCTTTCAAGATTATCTGTAGACCAGACAAAAATAGAGGCGTTCTTACACTCTGTTCGGGACCTCTCCGACCTGGGAGTGATAGTTCCTGTTCCAATGCAGGAACTGGGTCTGGGGTTCTATTCCAATCTGTGGTTCCCTAAAAGGAGGGAACCTTCAGACAGATTTTAGATCTCAAGAGTCTAAACAAATTCCTCAGAGTGCCATCCTTCAAGATGGAAACTATTCGTTCCATTCTTCCTTTGGTTCAAGAGGGTCAATTTATGACAACAGTGGATTTAAAGGACGCGTACCTGCATGTTCCCATACACAGGGATCATCACAAGTTTCTAAGGTTTGCATTTCTAGACAAACACTTCCAGTTTGTGGCTCTTCCATTCGGTCTTGCCACAGCTCCCAGCATTTTCCCAAAGGTTCTGGGATCCCTGCTCGCGGTGCTCCGATTGCGGGGCATTGCAGTGGCACCTTATCTGGGCGACATTCTAGTTCAGGCGCCTTCCTTTCAACAAGCAAGATCTCACACGGAAATGTTATCTTTCCTGCGGTCTCACGGATGGAAGGTAAATTTGGAAAAGAGTTCCTTAGTACCAAATACAAGGGTCATTTTCTTGGGAACCATAATAGATTCCTTATCAATGAAGATTTCTCTGACAGAAGTCAGGAAATCAAAGATTTTCAATTCTTGCCTAGCACTTCAGTCCTCTCCTCGGCCATCAGTGGCTCAGTGCATGGAGGTAATCGGGCTGATGGTAGCAGCAATGGACATCATCCGGTTCGCCCATTTCCACCTCAGACCTCTGCAATTAGGCATGCTCAGTCAGTGGAAAGGAGATTATGCGGATCTGTCTCTGCGATTGCAACTGGAGCATGAGACAAGGGATTCTCTAATTTGGTGGTTGTCTCTGGATCATCTCTCCCAGGGAACCTGCTTTCGCAGATCCTCTTGGGTGATTGTGACAACAGATGCCAGCCTTCTGGGATGGGGAGCAGTCTGGGGCTCTCTGAAGGCTCAGGGAACATGGACTCGGTCGGAGTCGGTTTTACCCATAAACATTCTGGAACTGAGAGCGATCTTCAATGCTCTCCTGGCCTGGCCTCAGTTGGCTTCGGCCTGGTTCATCAGGTTCCAGTCAGACAATATAACCTCAGTGGCTTACATAAACCATCAGGGAGGAACTCAGAGTTTCTTCGCCATGACAGAGGTAGCCAAGATCATTCAGTGAGCAGAGACCCACAATTGCTGTCTGTCGGCGATCCACATTCCAGGAGTGGACAACTGGGAGGCGTACTTCCTGAGCAGGCAGACCTTTCACCCGGGGGAGTGGGAGCTCCATCTGGAAGTGTTTTCCAGCCTGATTCTCAAATGGGGTCAGCCGTAATTGGATCTCATGGCATCTCGGCAGAATGCCAAGCTCCTGAGGTACGGGTCGAGGTCAAGGGACCCTCAGACTGTATTGATAGACGCTCTAGCGATACCTTGGAATTTCAGCCTTGCATAACTATTTCTTCTGTTCGCTCTTTTACCTCGGGTCATTGCTTGAATGAAACAGGAGAGGGCGTTGTGATCCTCATTGTACCGGCGTGGCCTCACAGGATTTGGTATGCAGACCTGGTGGACATGTCATCTCTTCCACCTTGGAGACTTCCGTTGAGGAAGGACCTTCTACTTCAAGGGCCCTTCCTTCATCCAAATCTAGTTTCTTTGAAGCTGACTGCTTGGAGATTGAACGCTTAATTTTATCCAAGCGTGGATTTTCAGAATCGGTCATTGAGACCATGATTCAGGCTCGTCAACCTGTGACTAGAAAGATTTACCATAAGATATGACGTAAATATCTATTTTGGTGTGAATCCAAGGGCTACGTTTGGAGTAGAGTTAGGATTCCTAGAATTCTGCCCTTTCTCCAAGAAGGTTTGGAGAAGGGTTTATCTGCAAGTTCCCTAAAGGGTCAAATATCTGCCTTGTCTATTTTGTTACATAAGCGTCTGGCGGACGTCCCAGATGTGCAAGCATTTTGTCAGGCCTTGGTCAGGATCAGGCCTGTGTTCAAACCAGTTACTCCTCCCTGGAGTCTTAATTTAGTTCTTAAGGTTATTCAAGGGGCTCCGTTTGAGCCTATGAATTCCTTAGATATTAAGTTATCTTGGAAAGTTTTGTTTCTTGTTGCGATTTCATCGTAGAGTGTCAGAGCTATCGGCATTACTGTATGAGTCTCCTTACCTTATTTTTCATTCGGATAAGGTGGTTTTACGTACTAAATTAGGGTTTCTCCCTAAAGTAGTTTCTAACCGGAACATTAATCAGGAGATTGTTGTTCCTTCCTTGTGTCCTAATCCTTCTTCTCAGAAGGAACGGCTTCTGCACAATCTGGACGTGGTTCGTGCACTAAAATTCTATTTACAGGTGACTAAGGATTTTCGTTAGTCTTCTGCTCTGTTTGTGGTATTCTCTGGGAACGTAAGGGACAGAAAGCTACGGCTATTTCTCTTTCTTTGTGGCTGAAGAGTATTATTCGCTCTTCCTGTGCATTCAAAAATGAAGCTTCTGTGGAACAGATTTGCAAGGCCGCTTTTGGGAGAAAGGTTCAAGCAGTGGTGCCTTCCATTTAGGTTCCCTGTCTTGTCCCTCCCTTATCATCCGTGTACTCTAGCTTGGCTATTGATTCCCAATAGTAATTAGATGATCCGTGGACTTATCGTGTCATTAAAAAGAAAACGAAATTTATACTTACCTTTATAAATTAATTTATTTCTTGACACGATGAGTCCACGGCCCTCCCTTTTCTTAAGACAGGTTGTTGGTATATTATAAACTTCAGACACCTCTGCACCTTGTTGCTTCCTTTCTCTCCTTTGCTTCGGTCGAATGACTGGGGTGGGAGGGAAGGGAGGTGATATTTAACAACTTTGTTGTGGTGCTGTTTGCCGCCTCCTGCTGAGCAGTGTTATTCCCAATAGTTATTAGGTGATCCGTGGACTCATCGTGTCAAGAAAGAAATACATTTATCAGGTAAGCATAAATTTTGTTTTTGTAACAGTAATTTGCCCCCTACCTACTCAAATACTGGCTACGTAGTTGGGCGGCCGCCTTATTG
This sequence comes from Bombina bombina, assembly GCF_027579735.1. Lineage (NCBI taxonomy): Eukaryota > Metazoa > Chordata > Amphibia > Anura > Bombinatoridae > Bombina > Bombina bombina. Next base: position 26,751 of record NW_026512675.1, read on the forward strand.
CCAACTGCTTATTGTTTAATGGGAACTTTACTCACTGCTCTTAATAATATAACATTGCTGCAAACACTGTTGCATGACGCAGGGCAGGCTCGCTAAAACGTTCTGCTCCCTAGAATAAACCGTTTACACTTTCCTGACAGAGCTGCTGTATTTTTTGCTATTTAGGGAACTTCCATAGCTTGCACGTAAATATTAAGCAGGTGCTGGACTAACATATGGATTACTAATAAAGTGCACAGGACACGTGCACGCTCCTGAGCTTACCTCAGTACTCTCTTGGGGAAAGGAGATCCGTTCCATATAAGGGTTCATTTTTTACTTGTAGTTTCCTTTGTGAGTACAAAAAAACCTTACTTTTATCTCTCAAGGACCCAGGTTACCATACGCAGCTGAACTCCCTGGTACCGGTGAGCACCATCTGCCGACTTCACTTCCGTTTTATTATACGGACGGGGGAGGGGAACCGTGTGATAAGTAGCGCACAGGGAAACTGGAGTGAGGATCCAATAGGAAAATGGAGGGAAGACACAGGTTTTACCTGCGGTATCGGTGGGATTTGTTTATGTGTCTAACAGTATTTTGTAGCATTAATGTGCGAACTGGATATAATGTTATGGGTATTTAATATTGCTCTGATCCCCAGAGTGTACTTATTAGTGCAGCAGTGGGTGTAATGTCGCACGTTTCCCCCATGTTCAACAGTGACAGTAGATTACGTTATTAGGGTGAATAGATCTCACTAGGTTGTGACAGAAAAGATTACATTACTAGGGTGAATAGATCTCACTAGGTTGTGACAGTAGATTACATTATTAGGGTGAATAGTTCTCACTAGGTTGTGACAGTAGATTACGTTATTAGGGTGAATAGATCTCACTAGGTTGTGACAGAAAAGATTACATTACTAGGGTGAATAGATCTCACTAGGTTATGACAGTAGATTACATTATTAGGGTGAATAGTTCTCACTAGGTTGTGACTGTAGATTACGTTATTAGGGTGAATAGATCTCACTAGGTTGTGACAGAAAAGATTACATTACTAGGGTGAATAGATCTCACTAGGTTGTGACAGTAGATTACATTATTAGGGTGAATAGATCTCACTAGGTTGTGACAGAAAAGATTACATTACTAGGGTGAATAGATCTCACTAGGTTGTGACAGAAAAGATTACATTACTAGGGTGAATAGATCTCCCTTGGTTGTGACAGAAAGGATTACATTACTAGGGTGAATAGATCTCACTAGGTTGTGACAGTAGATTACATTATTAGGGTGAATAGATCTCACTAGGTTATGACAGTAGATTACATTATTAGGGTGAATAGATCTCAGTAGGTTGTGACAGAAAAGATTACATTACTAGGGTGAATAGATCTCAGTAGGTTGTGACAGAAAAGATTACATTTCTAGGGTGAATAGATCTCAGTAGGTTGTGACAGAAAAGATTACATTACTAGGGTGAATAGATCTCACTAGGTTGTGACAATAGATTACATTATTAGGGTGAATAGATCTCACTAGGTTATGACAGTAGATTACATTATTAGGGTGAATAGATCTCACTAGGTTGTGACAGTAGATTACATTATTAGGGTGAATAGATCTCACTAGGTTATGACAGTAGATTACATTATTAGGGTGAATAGATCTCACTAGGTTGTGACAGTAGATTACATTATTAGGGTGAATAGATCTCACTAGGTTAAGACGGTAGATTACATTATTAGGGTCAATAGATCTCACTAGGTTGTGACAGTAGATTACATTATTAGGGTGAAAAGATCTCACTAGGTTGTGACAGAAAAGATTACATTATTAGGGTGAATAGATCTCACTAGGTTATGACAGTAGATTACATTATTAGGGTGAATAGATCTCACTAGGTTATGACAGTAGATTACATTATTAGGGTGAATAGATCTCACTAGGTTAAGACAGTAGATTACATTATTAGGGTGAATAGATCTCACTAGGTTGTGACAGTAGATTACATTATTAGGGTGAATAGATCTCACTAGGTTGTGACAGTAGATTACATTATTATTGGCATCTGGCTGTATTAGAAGAAAGAAAAAGCTCCAGTCTCTTTATATCTGACAGTATTGTACGTTGTTGGCTTATTCTGGGTAAAAAAACAGTGATCCTATTTGCATCATTTACCTGTGCAGAAAGAAAATGAGAATAGTCTACTAGATAAATGTTTTACATCCGTACTTCACATGAACTCATATTTGTCCATTTGTCAGTCATGAGTACCTGGGTATTACATAGTTCTGCTGTATCTTCCTCTCCTGCATCTTTGTATCAGATAATCTTCTAAATGAATAATTCCCAGTACTTTTGATAAAGAGAGAGATTTATTTTTGAAAACTAAAATGTTTCTGTCTCGACAGGGTTATGTATTATGGTTGTAATATGTAGGGACAGCACTGTGCCACTGGTTTTTGTCTGCCCCCTACCCTAACGTCTTCAGAACATGTTAGCACCCACAAAACTCCGCAAAACCTCAGAGGAGAAAAATGTCATCACATGGCTCACACAGAAACCAGGTACATACAAATGCGGAATGTGTAGCTCCGTACATACAGGGGACACTTTTTATAACTACAGCCAAACAAAGAACTTCAAGATGAAATATAAATGCAACTGCAGCACTACTTACGTGGTCCACTGCTTAAGCTGCAGTTGCAATTCTATTTACATAGGTAGGACAAAAAGAAATATACGAACAAGATTCAATGAACATGTCAATAACATCAAGGCAGGTCTTAAAACACACAGCGTCCCTGAACATATTCGGAACTATCATCATATGAATCCTGACAGTTTGAATATTAAAATTATAGATTGGATTCCTAATAATTTTCCAACAGGTTAATTACTTTAAGACGTAGAGAATCCTATTGGATTTACACACTAGGCTCCATGCATCCGCAAGGCCTAAATATGGAACTAGACTTACAGGCCTTTATGTAACCCGAGTGGGTACTAATAGTTCATTTTCAAATTGTATTTTTTAGTATTTATTTTTTATTCATTTATATTTTTTTATTATTATTTTTATTTTTATATATATATATATATATATATATATATTCCTTATACTTTTACGCATATTTTGTTATTTTTCTTTCAATTGGGAGTACTTCTTTAGCTCTTTTAGTGCCTTATTTTTGCTCTAACCATACTAACGTATTTCCCACAAAAAGATTTATGTTATCACCAATATTAGTCGGTGTTCTTAGCATTTTTATCAAATTACCATTATACTATATTATACTCTATTTATGGTTTTCTCTTTAAATACTCACCCAGGATGATATTCATACTTTTAGCTTAGATGCTAGCTGGACTAGTATATAGCTGCATTTTTAAATGTACTAATACATCTTTTTGTACTCATATTTTATATCTATTGTGCTATCATCCTTTGACATGTCATGCTACATTTGTATCATATTGTTACATATGAATTTATGGCCGTTTTTTAAGCACTTCCATTGGCTAGTACTAAACAGGAAATTGACACTGTGGCCCCTTTTATAAGCCGGTTAGGAACTCTTGCCATACACCTGTGATCAACTCTCTTGAAAAAGTCTGATTGCTTTCAGACGAAACGCGCATAGAGAACTTTGAACTATCACGCAGTGTCTCTGCATTACCCCTGTGATTTTCCATCGACTGGTCACGGCTCAAATCCCCAGACTTGGTAATACCTCGACTGAGGTGGTGGACACGCTAACAACCAATGCACGTTGGATATCGCTACTTCTCAGGGTGAATTACACTGATGCAGTGTCATTGATGTGCTTTTTTAATTTTTTAATCTTGTAAGTTGCCATTTATGTGTGTGTGCGCTTACTTATTAAATCCTTTACACTTGAGTCGGGCTGCGCCTGTCTTTCCTTTTCTTGGTTCAGCTCCATTCTGTTTGGGTGCCGTTTGGAAAATACACACCCACTTTTACGGGCAGCAGCAGACTACCATACTGGACACCACTCACTTAATGGGATTATCCTATCTGAAGGAATAAAGTATGGATCTCTCTGTTTTCTCTCACTATATGGTGAAACCGGCTATTGTCACTTCACATCTACATTAAGTGACATACTTTTGAGGAACTGGGCGCCTGATTCTTGTATTGTTATTTGCCTTCAGACTTATCAGGGGATATTTGTATTAGTCAAGTAAGTACGTGACCTGTACATGTAATGCTTTATACTGACTGGTTCCATCAGTGACATTTTATTGTCTATATTATAAGTTAATGGTACTTTATGGTTTATCAGCCTGAGACTAAACTGCAGACGCTGAAACCAGCTATTTGAACAATGATTCAGATTCCACCCCCCCCTGCAAATTATATCCATGTTGACTCTTGGTGGTCTTTAGAAAGTTTGCTGGTAATCGCATAAGGAAGTAGAACCCTATAGCTGTTTGTGTGTTAGTGGTCAGTGGTTTGCATTTGTGTGATCCTCATATGTATATTTCTCCAACATTGGTGTGTCCGGTCCACGGCGTCATCCTTACTTGTGGGAATATCTCTTCCCCAACAGGAAATGGCAAAGAGTCCCAGCAAAGCTGGCCATATAGTCCCTCCTAGGCTCCGCCCACCCCAGTCATTCTCTTTGCCGTTGCACAGGCAACATCTCCACGGAGATCGTTAAGAGTATGTGGTGTTTAGTTGTCGTTTTTTTTATTCTACTATCAAGAGTTTGTTATTTTAAAATAGTGCTGGTATGTACTATTTACTCTGAAACAGAAAGAGATGAAGAATTCTGTTTGTGAGAGGAAGATGATTTTAGCAGACAGTAACTAAAATCGGTTGCTGTTTCCACATAGGACTGTTGAGATGAAATAACTTCAGTTGGGGGGAACAGTTTGCAGACTTTTCTGCTTAAGGTATGACTAGCCATATTTCTAACAAGACTATGTAATGCTGGAAGGCTGTCATTTCCCCTCATGGGGACCGGTAAGCCATTTTCTTAGTCTCAAACAGAATAAAGGGCTTAATATGGGCTATAAAACTGGTAGACACTTTTATGGGCAAAATCGATTGCTTTATTTGGGCATTTTATACATGTTTATGCTGGTATTTCACATTTATAAACTTGGGGAACGTTTTTTAACGTCAGGCACTATGTTAGACACCTTTTCCAGTCAGGAAGGGCCTTCCCAGTTGTAGGCTGAGCCTCATTTTCGCGCCTTTACTGCGCAGTTGTTTTTGAGTACAAGACATGCAGATGCATGTGTGAGGACCTGAGAGTAGTTGGAAAAGTTCCTATAAGGCGTAATTTGGTATCGTATTCCCCTCTGGGCTTGGTAAAGTCACAGCAAAGGCTGTAGCTGGGACTGTATAGGGGTTAAATCTGTAACCTGCTCCGGTTTCGTTATTTTAAGGGTTAAAGCTCTGAAAATTGGTGTGCAATACTTTTAATGCTTTAAGACACTGTGGTGAAATTTTGGTAAATTTTGAACTATTCCTTCATATTTTTTCACATATTCAGTAATAAAGTGTTTTCTGTTTAAAATTTAAAGAGACAGTAACGGTTTTGTTTTAAAACGGTTTTTGTGCTTTATTGACAAGTTTAAGCCTGTTTAACATGTCTGTGCCTTCAGATAAGCTATGTTCTATATGTATGAAAGCCAATGTGTCTCCCCCTTCAAAATTGTGTGATAATTGTGCCATAGCATCCAAACAAAGTAAGGACAGTACTGCCACAAATAATGAAATTGCCCAAGATGATTCCTCAGATGAAGGGAGTAGACATGGTTCTACATCATCTCCTTCTGTGTCTACGCCAGTTTTGCCCACGCAGAAGGCCCCTAGTACTTCTAGCGCGCCAATGCTTATTACCATGCAACAATTGACGGCTGTAATGGATAACTCCATAGCAAATATTTCTCCAACATTGGTGTGTCCGGTCCACGGCGTCATCCTTACTTGTGGGAATATCTCTTCCCCAACAGGAAATGGCAAAGAGTCCCAGCAAAGCTGGCCACATAGTCCCTCCTAAGCTCCGCCCACCCCAGTCATTCTCTTTGCCGTTGCACAGGCAACATCTCCACGGAGATGGTTAAGAGTTTTTTGGTGTTTAAATGTAGTTTTTTATTCTTCTATCAAGTGTTTGTTATTTTAAAATAGTGCTGGTATGTACTATTTACTCTGAAACAGAAAAGGATGAAGAGTTCTGTTTGTGAGAGGAAGATGATTTTAGCAGACAGTAACTAAAATCGATTGCTGTTTCCACATAGGACTGTTGAGATGAAGTAACTTCAGTTGGGGGAAACAGTTAGCAGACTTTTCTGCTTAAGGTATGACTAGCCATATTTCTAACAAGACCATGTAATGCTGGAAGGCTGTAATTTCCCCTCATGGGGACCGGTAAGCCATTTTCTTAGTCAAGCAAACAGAATAAAGGGCTTAATATGGGCTATAAAACTGGTAGACACTTTTATGGGCTAAATCGATTGCTTTATTTGGGCATTTTATACATGTTTATGCTGATAATTCTCATTTATAAACTTGGGGAACGTTTTTTAACGGCAGGCACTATGTTAGACACCTTTTCCAGTCAGGGGGGCCTTCCCAGTTGTAGGCTGAGCCTCATTTTCGCGCCATTACTGCGCAGTTGTTTTTTGAGAGCAAGACATGCAGACGCATGTGTGAGGATCTGAAAGTAGCTGGAAAAGTTTCTAGAAGGCGTCACTTGGTATCGTATTCCCCTCTGGGCTTGGTTAGGTCACAGCAAAGGCTATAGCTGGGACTGTATAGGGGTTAAATTTGTAAACGGCTCCGGTTCCGTTATTTTAAGGGTTAAAGCTCTGAAAATTGGTGTGCAATACTCTTAATGCTTTAAGACACTGTGGTGAAATTTTGGTAATTTTTTAACAATTCCTTCATACTTTTTCACATATTCAGTAATAAAGTGTTTTCTGTTTAAAATTTAAAGAGACAGTAACGGTTTTGTTTTAAAACGTTTTTTGTGCTTTATTGACAAGTTTAAGCCTGTTTAACATGTCTGTGCCTTTGGATAAGCTTTGTTCTATATGTATGAAAGCCAATGTGTCTCCCCATTTAAATTTGTGTGATAATTGTGCCATAGCGTCCAAACAAAGTAAGGACAGTACTGCCACAGATAATGAAATTGCCCAAGATGATTCCTCAGATGAGGGGAGTAAACATGATACTACATCATCTCCTACTGTGTCTACACCAGTTTTGCCCACGCAGGAGGCCCCTAGTACATCTAGCGCGCCAATGCTTATTACCATGCAACAATTGACGGCTGTAATGGATAACTCCATAGCAAATATTTTATCCAAAATGCCTACATATCAGAGAAAGCGCGATTGCTCTGTTTTAAACACTGAAGAGCAGGAGGGCGCTGATGATAATTGTTCTGTCATACCCTCACACCAATCTGAAGTGGCCATGAGGGAGGTTTTGTCAGATGGGGAAATTTCAGATTCAGGAAAAATTTCTCAACAAGCTGAACCTGATGTTGTGACATTTAAATTTAAATTAGAACATCTCCGCGCACTGCTTAAGGAGGTGCTATCTACTCTGGATGATTGTGACAACTTGGTCATTCCAGAGAAATTATGCAAGATGGACAAGTTCCTAGAGGTTCTGGTGCACCCCGACGCTTTTCCTATACCCAAGCGGGTGGCGGACATAGTGAATAAGGAGTGGGAGAAGCCCGGCATACCTTTTGTTCCCCCTCCTATATTTAAGAAATTATTTCCTATGGTCGACCCCAGAAAGGACTTATGGCAGACAGTCCCTAAGGTCGAGGGGGCAGTTTCTACTCTAAACAAGCGCACTACTATTCCTATCGAGGATAGTTGTGCTTTCAAAGATCCTATGGATAAAAAATTATTACAAAAGATTTTTGTACAGCAAGGTTACCTTCTACAACCCATTTCGTGCATTGTTCCTGTCACTACAGCAGAGTGGTTCTGGTTCGAGGAAGTAGAAAAGTCGCTCAGTAGAGAGACTCCATATGAGGAGGTTATGGACAGAGTTCACGCACTTAAGTTGGCTAACTCTTTTATTTGAGATGCCGCTTTGCAATTAGCTAGATTAGCGGCGAAAAATTCAGGGTTTGCAATCGTGGCGCGCAGAGCGCTTTGGCTAAAGTCTTGGTCAGCAAGTTAACATCCCTTTCAAAGGTAAAACTCTATTTGGACCAGAATTGAAAGAGATTATCTCAGACATCACTGGGGGAAAGGGCCACGCCCTTCCACAAGATAGGCCTTTCAAGGCCAAGAATAAGTCTAATTTTCGTTCCTTTCTCAATTTCAGGAACGGACCGGCCTCTAATTCTGCATCCTCTAAGCAAGAGGGTAATGCCTCACAACCCAAACCAGCCTGGAAACCGATGCAAGGCTGGAACAAGGGTAAGCAGGCCAAGAAGCCTGCTGCTGCTAACAAAACAGCATGAAGGAGTAGCCCCCGATCCGGGACCGGATCTAGTAGGGGGCAGACTCTCTCTCTTTGCTCAGGCTTGGGCAAGAGATGTTCAGGATCCCTGAGCACTAGAAATAGTTTCTTTCATGTAATTAACAAGAGTCCATGAGCTAGTGACGTATGGGATATACATTCCTACCAGGAGGGGCAAAGTTTCCCAAACCTTAAAATGCCTATAAATACACCCCTCACCACACCCACAAATCAGTTTTACAAACTTTGCCTCCAAGGGAGGTGGTGAAGTAAGTTTGTGCTAGATTCTACGTTGATATGCGCTCCGCAGCAAGTTGGAGCCCGGTTTTCCTCTCAGCGTGCAGTGAATGTCAGAGGGATGTGAAGAGAGTATTGCCTATTGAATGCAGTGATCTCCTTCTATGGGGTCTATTTCATAAGGTTCTCTGTTATCGGTCGTAGAGATTCATCTCTTACCTCCCTTTTCAGATCGACGATATACTCTTATATTTACCATTACCTCTACTGATTCTCGTTTCAGTACTGGTTTGGCTTTCTACAAACATGTAGATGAGTGTCCTGGGGTAAGTAAGTCTTATTTTCTGTGACACTCTAAGCTATGGTTGGGCACTTTATTTATAAAGTTCTAAATATATGTATTCAAACATTTATTTGCCTTGACTCAGAATGTTCAACTTTCCTTATTTTCAGACAGTCAGTTTCATATTTGGGATTATGCATTGAATTATCATATTTTTCTTACCTCAAAAATTTGACTTTTTTCCCTGTGGGCTGTTAGGCTCGCGGGGGCTGAAAATGCTTCATTTTATTGCGTCATTCTTGGCGCGGACTTTTTTGGCGCAAAAATTCTTTTCCGTTTCCGGCGTCATACGGGTCGCCGGAAGTTACGTCATTTTTTGACGTTATTTTGCGCCAAAAATGTCGGCGTTCCGGATGTGGCGTCATTTTTGGCGCCAAAAGCATTTAGGCGCCAAATAATGTGGGCGTCTTATTTGGCGCTAAAAAATATGGGCGTCGCTTTTGTCTCCACATTATTTCAGTCTCATTTTTCATTTGCTTCTGGTTGCTAGAAGCTTGATATTTGGCATTCTTTCCCATTCCTGAAACTGTCTTATAAGGAATTTGATCTATTTTGCTTTATATGTTGTTTTTTCTCTTACATATTGCAAGATGTCTCACGTTGCATCTGAGCCAGAAGATACTACAGGAAAATCACTGCCTGCTGGATCTACCAAAGCTAAGTGTATCTGCTGTAAATTTTTGGTAGCTATTCCTCCAGCTGTTGTTTGTAATAATTGTCATGACAAACTTGTTAAAGCAGATAATATTTCTCCAACATAGGTGTGTCCGGTCCACGGCGTCATCCTTACTTGTGGGATATTCTCTTCCCCAACAGGAAATGGCAAAGAGCCCAGCAAAGCTGGTCACATGATCCCTCCTAGGCTCCGCCTACCCCAGTCATTCTCTTTGCCGTTGTACAGGCAACATCTCCACGGAGATGGCTTAGAGTTTTTTAGTGTTTAACTGTAGTTTTTATTATTCAATCAAGAGTTTGTTATTTTAAAATAGTGCTGGTATGTACTATTTACTCAGAAACAGAAAAGAGATGAAGATTTCTGTTTGTATGAGGAAAATGATTTTAGCACCGTAACTAAAATCCATGGCTGTTCCACACAGGACTGTTGAGAGCAATTAACTTCAGTTGGGGGAACAGTGTGCAGTCTCTTACTGCTTGAGGTATGACACATTCTAACAAGACGATGTAATGCTGGAAGCTGTCATTTTCCCTATGGGATCCGGTAAGCCATTTTTATTAAGATAGTAAATAAGGGCTTCACAAGGGCTTATTAAGACTGTAGACTTTTTCTGGGCTAAATCGATTCATTATTAACACATATTTAGCCTTGAGGAATCATTTATTCTGGGTATTTTGATATGATTATATCGGCAGGCACTGTTTTTGACACCTTATTCTTTAGGGGCTTTCCCTAATCATAGTCAGAGCCTCATTTTCGCGCCGGTATGGCGCACTTGTTTTTGAGGACAGCATGGCATGCAGCTGCATGTGTGTGGAGCTCTGATACATAGAAAAGTCTTTCTGAAGGCATCATTTGGTATCGTATTCCCCTTTGGGCTTGGTTGGGTCTCAGCAAAGCAGATTCCAGGGACTGTAAAGGGGTTAAATATAAAAACGGCTCCGGTTCCGTTATTTTAAGGGTTAAAGCTTCCAAATTTGGTGTGCAATACTTTTAAGGCTTTAAGACACTGTGGTGAAATTTTGGTGAATTTTGAACAATTCCTTCATACTTTTTCGCAATTGCAGTAATAAAGTGTGTTTAGTTTAAAATTTAAAGTGACAGTAACGGTTTTATTTTAAAACGTTTTTTTGTGCTTTGTTATCAAGTTTATGCCTGTTTAACATGTCTGAACTACCAGATAGATTGTGTTCTGACTGTGGGGAAACCAAGGTTCCTTCTCATTTAACTATATGTATTTTATGTCATAAAAAAAAAAAAAAATTTAGTAAAAATGATGCCCAAGATGATTCCTCAAGTGAGGGGAGTAAGCATGGTACTGCATCATCCCCTACTTCGTCTACACCAGTCTTGCCCATACAGGAGGCCCCTAGTACATCTAGTGCGCCAATACTCCTTACTATGCAACATTTAACGGCTGTAATGGATAATTCTATCAAAAACATTTTAGCCAATATGCCCACTTATCAGCGAAAGCGCGACTGCTCTGTTTTAGAAAATTCTGTAGAGCATGAGAACGCTGATGATATGGTTTCTGAAGGGCCCCTACACCAGTCTGAGGGGGCCAGGGAGGTTTTGTCTGAGGGAGAAATTTCAGATTCAGGAAACATTTCTCAACAAGCTGAACCTGATGTGATTAATTTTAAATTTAAGTTGGAACATCTCCGCGCTCTGCTTAAGGAGGTGTTATCCAATTTGGATGATTGTGATTATCTGGTCATTCCAGAACCACTATGTAAAATGGAAAAGTTCTTAGAGGCCCCGGGGCCCCCCGAAGCTTTTCCTATATCCAAGCGGGTGGCGTACATTGTTAGTAAAGAATGGGACAGGCCCGGTATACCTTTAGTACCTCCCCCCATATTTATAAAATTGTTTTCCTATAGTCGACCCCAGAAAGGACTGATGGCAGACAGTCCCCAAGGTCGAGGGGGCGGTTTCTACTCTACACAAGCGCGCCACTATACCCATAGAAGATAGTTGTGCTTTCCAAGATCCTATGGATAAAAAATTAGAAGGTCTGCTAAAGATGTTTGTTCAGCAAGGTTCCCTTCTACAACCAATTGCATGCATTGTCCCTGTCACTGCAGCCGCGTGTTTCTAGTTTGATGAGCTAGGAAAGGCGATTATTAGTAATTCTTCTTCTTATGAGGAGATTATGGACAGAATTCGTGCTCTTAAATTGGCTAATTCTTTCACCCTAGACGCCACCTTGCAATTGGCTAGGTTAGCGGCGAAAAAATTCTGGGTTTGCTATTGTGGCGCAGAGCGCTTTGGTTAAAATCTTGGGCAGCGGATGCGTCTTCCAAGAACAAATTGCTTGACATTCCTTTCAAGGGGAAAACACTCTTTGGCCCTGACTTGAAAGAGATTATCTCTGATATCACTGGGGGCAAGGGCCACGCCCTTCCTCAGGATAGGTCTTTTCAAGACCAAAAATAAACCTAAGTTTCGTCCCTTTCGCAGAAACGGATCAGCCCCAAGGGCTACGTCCTCTAAGCAGGAAGGTAATACTTCTCAAGCCAATCCAGCCTGGAGACCTATGCAAGGCTGGAACAAAGGAAAGCAGGCCAGGAAACCTGCCACTGCTACCAAGACAGCATGAAATGCGGGCCCCCGATCCGGGACCGGATCTGGTGGGGGGCAGACTCTCTCTCTTCGCTCAGGCTGGGGCAAGAGATGTTCTGGATCCTTGGGCGCTAGAAATAGTCTCCCAAGGTTATTCTCTGGAGTTCAAGGGGCTTCCTCCAAGGGGGAGGTTCCACAGGTCTCAGTTGTCTTCAGACCACATAAGAAGACAGGCATTCTTACATTGGGTAGAAGACCTGCTAAAAATGGGAGTGATTCATCCTGTTCCATTAGGAGAACAAGGGATGGGGTTCTACTCCAATCTGTTCATAGTTCCCAAAAAAGAGGGAACGTTCAGACCAATCTTAGATCTCAAGATCTTGAACAAGTTTCTCAAGGTTCCATCGTTCAAGATGGAAACCATTCGAACACTTCTTCCTTCCATCCAGGAAGGTCAATTCATGACCAAGGTGGATTTCAAGGATGCGTATCTACATATTCCTATCCACAAGGAACATCATCGGTTCCTAAGGTTTGCATTCCTGGACAAGCATTTCCAGTTCGTGGCGTTTTCTTTCGGATTAGCCACTGCTCCTAGGATTTTCTCATAGGTACTAGGGTCCCTTCTGGCGGTGCTAAGACCAAGGGGCATTGCTGTAGTACCTTACTTGGACGACATTCTGATTCGAGCGTCGTCCCTTCCTCAAGTAAAGGCTCACACGGACATTGTCCTGGCTTTTCTCAGATCTCACGGATGGAAAGTGAACGTGGAAAAGAGTTCTCTATCTCCGTCAACGAGGGTTCCCTTCTTGGGAACTATAATAGACTCCTTAGAAATGTGGATTTTTCTGACAGAAGCCAGAAAAACAAAACTTCTAGACTCTTGTCGGATACTTCATTCCGTTCCTCTTCCTTCCATAGCGCAGTGCATGGAAGTGATAGGTTTGATGGTAGCGGCAATGGACATAGTTCCTTTTGTGCGCATTCATCTAAGACCATTACAACTGTTCATGCTCAGTCAGTGGAATGGGGTCTATTCAGACTTGTCTCCGAAGATACAAGTAAATCAGAGGTCCAGAGACTCATTCCGTTGGTGGCTGTCCCTGGACAACCTGTCACAAGGGATGACCTTCCGCAGACCAGAGTGGGTCATTGTCACGACCGACGCCAGTCTGATGGGCTGGGGCGCGGTCTGGGGATCCCTGAAAGCTCAGGGTCTTTGGTCTCGGGTAGAATCTCTTCTACCGATAAATATTCTGGAACTGAGAGCGATATTCAATGCTCTCAAAGCTTGGCCTCAGCTAGCGACGGCCAAGTTCATACATCAACCATCAGGGGGGAACAAGGAGTTCCCTAGCGATGGAAGAAGTGACCAAAATCATTCTATGGGCGGAGTCTCACTCCTGCCACCTGTCTGCTATCCACATCCCAGGAGTGGAAAATTGGGAAGCGGATTTTCTGAGTCGTCAGACATTGCATCCGGGGGAGTGGGAACTCCATCCGGAAATCTTTGCCCAAGTCACTCAACCGTGGGGCATTCCAGACATGGATCTGATGGCCTCTCGTCAGAACTTCAGAGTTCCTTACTACGGGTACAGATCCAGGGATCCCAAGGCGGCTCTAGTGGATGCACTAGTAGCACCTTGGACCTTCAAACTAGCTTATGTGTTCCCGCCGTTTCCTCTCATCCCCAGGCTGGTAGCCAGGATCAATCAGGAGAGGGCGTCGGTGATTTTGATAGCTCCTGCGTGGCCACGCAGGACTTGGTATGCAGATCTGGTGAATATGTCATCGGCTCCACCATGGAAGCTACCTTTGAGACGAGACCTTCTTGTTCTAGGTCCGTTCGACCCACTCCAGCTGACTGCTTGGAGATTGAACGCTTGATCTTATCAAAGCGAGGGTTCTCAGATTCTGTTATTAATACTCTTGTTCAGGCCTGAAAGCCTGTAACCAGAAAAATTACCACATAATTTGGTATATCTGTTGGTGTAAATCTGCAGGATTCCCTTGGGACAAGGTTAAGATTCCTAAGAGTCTATCCTTCCTTCGAGAAGGATTGGAAAAAGGTTTATCTGCAAGTTCCTTGATGGGACAGATTTCTGCCTTGTCTGTGTTACTTCACAAAAAGCTGGCAGCTGTGCCAGATGTTCTAGCCTTTGTTCAGGCTCTGGTTAGAATCAAGCCTGTTTACAAAATTTTGACTCCTCCTCGGAGTCTCAACCTAGTTCTTTCAGTTCTTCAGGGGGTTCCGTTTGAACCCTTACATTCCGTTGATATTAAGTTATTATCTTGGAAAGTTTTGTTTTTGGTTGCAATTTCTTCTGCTAGAAGAGTTTCAGAATTATCTGCTCTGCAGTGTTCTTCTCCTTATCTGGAGTTCCATGCAGATAAGGTGGTTTTGCGTACTAAACCTGGTTTTCTTCCAAAAGTTGTTTCTAACAAAAACATTAACCAGGAGATAGTTGTGCCTTCTTTGTGTCCTAATCCAGTTTCAAAGAAGGAACGTTTGTTGCACAACTTGGATGTAGTTCGTGCTCTCAAATTTTACTTCGCAGCTACTAAGGATTTCAGACAAACTTTGTCTTTGTTTGTTGTTTATTCTGGTAAACGGAGAGGTCAAAAAGCAACTTCTACCTCTCTCTCCTTCTGGATTAAAAGCATTATCCGATTGGCTTATGAGACTGCCGGACGGCAGCCGCCTGAAAGAATCACAGCTCACTCCACTAGGGCTGTGGCTTCCACATGGGCCTTCAAGAACGAGGCTTCTGTTGATCAGATATGTAAGGCAGCGACTTGGTCTTCACTGCACACTTTTTCTAAATTTTACAAATTTGATACTTTTGCTTCTTCTGAGGCTATTTTTGGGAGAAAGGTTTTGCAAGCCGTGGTGCCTTCCATTTAGGTGACCTGATTTGCTCCCTCCCTTCATCCGTGTCCTAAAGCTTTGGTATTGGTTCCCACAAGTAAGGATGACGCCGTGGACCGGACACACCTATGTTGGAGAAAACAGAATTTATGTTTACCTGATAAATTACTTTCTCCAACGGTGTGTCCGGTCCACGGCCCGCCCTGGTTTTTTTAATCAGGTCTGATAATTTATTTTCTTTAACTACAGTCACCACGGTAACATATGGTTTCTCCTATGCAAATATTCCTCCTTAACGTCGGTCGAATGACTGGGGTAGGCGGAGCCTAGGAGGGATCATGTGACCAGCTTTGCTGGGCTCTTTGCCATTTCCTGTTGGGGAAGAGAATATCCCACAAGTAAGGATGACGCCGTGGACCGGACACACCGTTGGAGAAAGTAATTTATCAGGTAAACATAAATTCTGTTTTCCTTTAGTAATGTACCATTGCCTGTTGCAGTTCCCTCAACATCTAAGGTGCAGAATGTTCCTGATAACATAAGAGATTTTGTTTCTGAATCCATAAAGAAGGCTTTGTCTGTTATTTCTCCTTCTAGTAAACGTAAAAAGTCTTTTAAATCTAATTGCTTTAGAAATAGAGGATTCTAGTCCTCTTGATACTAATTCTATACGTTTGGATAAGGTTTTTAAAGCTCCTGCGGTTATTCCAGAAGTTTTTCCTGTTCCTAATGCTATTTCTGCAGTGATTTCCAAAGAATGGGATAAATTGGGTAATTCATTTACTCCTTCTAAACGTTTTAAGCAATTATATCCTGTTCCGCCTGACAGGTTAGAATTTTGGGACAAAATCCCTAAAGTTGATGGGGCTATTTCTACCCTTGCTAAACGTACTACCATTCCTACGTCAGATGGTACCTCGTTTAAGGATCCTTTAGATAGAAAAATTGAATCCTTTCTAAGAAAAGCTTATCTGTGTTCAGGTAATCTTCTTAGACCTGCTATATCATTGGCTGATGTTGCTGCAGCTTCAACTTTTTGGTTGGAAACCCTAGCGCAACAAGTAGCAAATCGTGATTCTCATGATATTATTATTCTTCTTCAGCATGCTAATAATTTTATTTGTGATGCCATTTTTGATATTATTAGAGTTGATGTTAGGTTTATGTCTCTAGCTATCTTAGCCAGAAGAGCTTTATGGCTTAAGACTTGGAATGCTGATATGGCTTCTAAATCAACTCTACTTTCCATTTCTTTCCA
>NW_026512676.1:0-52043 GCF_027579735.1 Bombina bombina
GCAGATTGAAAATTCCCGTATCCGAGAAGGATAGGATAATTTAATAACTGAAAAACATGTCTGAGTAAGACACGCCACTCTGTAACTAAAGGCACAACACTCAAGGACAGTTACACCCGCAAGGAACTGTACAGGCCCTCCCCAAGGCGGTAGACCCGGGACAAAATGGCACAAGCACAATTGCGCATACTCTGGACTCTGTGGACGCAAAAACATGCTGCAACCTCCTGGGGGAACAAGCAGCCCTGCGTGGAGGAATAATCATAATTTGGGTTACCCGCATGTGTAGAAGTATGGAGCGGTAGGGATCTCACCTCTTGGAGGACAGGACCCCCAGAGGAGGATGGCTCAGCTGACCCTTAATTCCACCAGCCCAAGGAACCAGGAGCTCTAATACGGCACACCGAACATAACTGATTGACATGTGTCAACGAGGCCAATCCGGATTCTTCTCCGGATGAAGAATCTGAATCTGAAACTAGAACAGTCTCAGTAGCAGAATCCTCCATAACTGGATAGAGAATATGTCCAATATGGACTATTTTAAGACAAAACAAAACGGCACCTGACACCCACAATGGCTGGGGCACTCACAACCTCCTATGAACCAGACCCCTGCGACTAGAATTTCTCCGTCGCCACACAGTCAGGAATGCGTAAAACCATATAGTCCCAAGCCCAACCATAAGGTCGCGTCACTTCCAAAGGCCTTTATGTTTCAAGCCATGAGCCCATTTAACACTACACATAAGCAGATTGAATCACATAACAAACATGATTAAAAAAAAAACCTTTTCACTAAACCCCCTCAGGAGATATTAACCCTTTATTCCAAGACACTAAAGGAGACTCACTGAGACCCTTATGTTAAGTTTAGTCCCCGCAAGGTGGTAGCCTCTCGGGAAAATATTAGTACAGTACATTCACAAAGAAAGAAAATGAAACGATGTTACCGGAATCTACGCCGTGGAACAGGAACACAGCCCTTCAAGTGTGACGCATAGTAGCATCGCCGCGGTGGACTTGAGAGAAGAAAGCAGGCAGCGGAGTGAAGATCCACAACCCCGATTGCTTGAGGAGCTGTTAACATGAGTCGGGATGGTTTTGCAAAAAGACTCTTCCTGCATCTCCGGACTCTAACTTTCATCCAAGCCCTCATTGAGAGACTGACAGGATTACTTAAAACTCCTGTCCCATGTCGAAGAGCACTACCTCCATAAGAGACAAATTAAATTCTGACACTTCTCTGCCAACCTCATGGGATGAAAGGCAAAGAATGACTGGGGGATGAGGGGAGTGGGGGGAGTATTTAAGCCTTTGGCTGGGGTGTCTTTGCCTCCTCCTGGTGGCCAGGTTCTTATTTTCCCAAAAGTAATTAATGCAGCTGTGGACTCTTTCCATTTAAGAAGAAAACATAATTTATGCTTACCTGATAAATGTATTTCTTTCCGGATATGGTGAGTCCACGGAATCATCAATTACTAGCGGGAATATCACTCCTGGCTAGCAGGAGGAGGCAAAAAGCACTACAGCAAAGTTGCTAAATATGTCACTTCCCTTACCCATAATCCCCAGTCATTCGGCCAAAGGGAAAAAGGAAAAATAAGATAACACAAAAGTGTAGAGGTGCCTGATGTTTTAGAAAAAATAACTGTCTTAAATAAGGGTGGGCCGTGGACTCACCATATCCGGAAAGAAAGAATTGTATCAGGTAAGCAAAACATTTTGTTTTCTTTCCTAAGATATGGTGAGTCCATGGAATCATCAATTACTAGTGGGACTCAATACCCAAGCTAGAGGACACAGATGATAAGGGAAGGACAAGACAGGTAGACCTAAACAGAAGGCACCACTGCCTGAAGAACCCATCTCCCAAAAGAAGCCTCAGTCGAGGCAAAAGTATCAAATTTATAAAACTTTTAAAAAGTATGCAAAGAGGACCAAGTTGCAGGACAAAGCTTCATTTTTAAATGCCCAGGAAGATGAAACAGCCCTCGCGGAATGAGCAAGTGATTCTCTCAGGAGGTTGCTGTACAGGAGTCTCATAGGCCAAATGAATAATACGCCTTAGCCAAAGAGAAGTAGCCGTAGCTTTCTGACCCTTGCACTTCCCAGAAAAACAAACGAAGCAGAAGACTGACTAAAGTCCTTAGTCGCCTGAAGATAAAACTTCAATGCACGCACAGCATCTAGGTTGTGCAACAAACGCTCCTTAGGAGAAGGATTAGGACACAAAGAAGGAACCACGATCTCCTGATTAATATTCTTGTTTGAAACAACCTTAGGTAGGAAACCTAATTTAGTACGTAGAACCACCTTATCAGAATTAAAAATAATATAAGGAGAATGAAACTGCAGAGCCGAGAGTTCCGAAACTCTTGAGCAGAAGAAACAGCAACAAGAAACAAAACCTTCAAAGATAACATCTTAATATCTAAGGAATGATAGGTTCAAACGGAGCCCACTGTAAAACCCTAAGAACAAGGTTAAGACTCCAGGGGAGAAGTAACGGATCTGCATACCAGATCCTGCGAGGCCACGCCAGTGCTATGAGAATCACCAAACCCTCTCCTTGATCTGAGCAATGACTCTTGGCAGGAGAGCGAACGAGGAAATATGTATGCTAGACTGAAATCCCAAGGGGACCGCCAGAGCATCTATCAAGAAAGCCTGTGGATCCCTTGACCTTGGGCCATACCTCAGACGCTTGGCATTCTGCCGAGAAGCCATGAGATCCAGTCTGGCTGCCCCCCAATTGAGAATTAAACTGGAAAATACTTCTGGATGGAGTTCCCACTCCCCCGGATAAAAGGTCTGTCGGCTCAGAAAATCCGCCTCCCAATTGTCCATTCCTGGGACCACTTCAGGATCAGAAACCTTACTTACTGTTTCTTTAAATTTCCTTTTACATTTCCCTGCAGCATGGGAAAAGCAGGCAGTGCCTCATATACCGCAGAGGATAACTGGGCAGCAATATCTTGCAAAGTAACCCCAGACGGAGCATAAGAGGAAACACAGGGCACTGCATGTGCAGATGAATAGGATTGGGACGCTTGAGGAGACAGCTGTGGCACATCTGAAACAGGAGGCTCCTGAACAGCATTCGCCTTAGCTAATGATGGCTCATGGTCAAAAAGTCTATTTCTATAAGCTAAAGTTCTTTCAATACATGAAGAACAAAAAGGTACTGGGGGTTCCACCTGGGCATCAAAACATAAGCTACAGGTAACATCCTGCACAGCCTCTTGATCCATAATAAAAAAAAATAAAAAATTAAATCTTACTTTTATTTTTTATCTTTTAACAAAGGATGTAATACAGAACAAATTTGTTTTCTTAAAATAAATAAATACCTTTAAATTTACCAAATCAAGAAAACATACCCCAGGCAACACTCTACACCTCAGCAGAATTACTGAGGTGCTCTACCTGTCCTGCAACCCACAGCAAACAGAGGAAAAAAAACGATCCTGTTTACAATCCGGATTCCAGAGAAGCAAAAATAGCAAGAAGCCTTCTAAACAGCAGAGCCATCTGAAAAATGTGCACCTTACTCTACAGGAAGTGAAGAAAAGCACCAAAAAAACTCTGACATCAAAGAATTCAGAACCTCCCTAAAAGGGGCGGTTCTACAGCTGACAAAAAAGCCTTTTTTTTTTAAAAAACAACTTTCTTGAAAACAGGCTTAAAAACAAACAATAAAACCCCCAATAAAAGTACATAATCCATTACTAAAAACGGATCCTCACTGAGTCATTAATAAAATAAATAACTCCTCACACTAACAGTTCCTGCAAAAACTGCCATAAAAACCTGCACCCTGACAGGAATAATAAAAAAACGTCCCCCTGCAGCGTTTCAGCTGGAATAAGTGCCAATTTTTTTCCCTGCTTACATAGAAAAATAAAACTGGCACTTACCTTAATATTTATCTGTCCGCAGTAGGACAGCTCACCTGGTTTAAAAAGGGATGCCATCCCTCACATGGACCTGTGGAAATACAGAAAGACTGAGTAAACATACTCAGGCTATCTAAATAGGGCAGCAAAATGTTTTGGAAAACGCAGTGAGGATTGTACCCCACAAGTTCCCAATTGCTTAAAAGCCACCACTGCCCTACTGAAGAGACTGACATGGGCTAAGGCTAGACCCTTTAGAAAGATCAAAACAAACCTACTCTGCTTTTAAAATAAAAAAAAACTTCA
Source organism: Bombina bombina (assembly GCF_027579735.1). Classification (NCBI taxonomy): domain Eukaryota; kingdom Metazoa; phylum Chordata; class Amphibia; order Anura; family Bombinatoridae; genus Bombina; species Bombina bombina. Next base: position 4,206 of record NW_026512676.1, read on the forward strand.
CCTCCTTCTTGCACTGCAGACAAAGAGAATGACTAGGGATTATGGATAAGGGAAGTGACATATATAGCAGTTTTGCTGTAGTGCTCCTTGCCTCCTCCTGCTGGCCAGGAGTGATATTCCCTCTAGTAATTGATGATTCCGTGGACTCACCATATCTTAGGAAAGAAATCAAGAGAACACAGTACATTTGATAATAGAAATTAATTTTAAAAGTGTCTTAAAATGCTCCATCTGAATCAGGGTTGGTGTTTAGTGTACTTGATAAAAGAGGCCTATCACAATGGGGAAACCAGAGAGAGTATAAGATATCCTGGCAAGATAGGGACTCCTCATAAGTATACTGTGTAAGGGGAATACCTGAGATAGCTGCAGTGGTAGTTCCTGACCTGGTTACTAACTTTTTGGATTATTATATTTATAAAATAATTAATTGGCTCCTAAAAATGTATGGCTCCACACTATTATGAGTGGCTCATATATTCAGATATTCAAAATAAATTGGTTGACTGTTGTATTAGCAGATGCCAAGGTGTTCTGATAAGGATAACTCACACTATGAAATTACCATACCTAAATACTTGTTGGCATTGCCGTATTAAGCATCAGACTTCTCCAACAGACTGCCTTGCCATGCTGATGCAAACCATGTTATTCAGTTTTGTCTCATCCAATAAAAGCCACATATATAAATATATTTTTTTCTGGGGGGGGGAGGTTAAATAGAAAGGTCTGCACAGCATCTGATCTCAAGAAGCCCACTAGCAATTTAAAAATGAATGTACAGAGCCAGCTGTTGCCTAGCAAAGGTTGGCTGTGTTTACAGCAGCTGCATCACACAGCTGTTAGCTATAGCTGCACAAAAAATTGCATGACCACAAAAAATTATTATCTCCACTAGACTATTCTTTTCTTTTACTACCAAAAAAAATATAGGACAGAGACATAAAGTGTAACTAAACAAGTACTGGAATTTGTTCTGGTCAGATTTATTAATCATTACTAAAATATCAATACTAGGCTGAAGGCCAACAATGTGCCACAGGGCACAGTTATCCACTGGCAGCTCTAGCTGTATGTAGTATATAAATGCTGAGTGACAACAGTGAGAATAGTAGGAAGCTTCCTTACTAGACAAAAAGTCCATTCAGATTGGTAAACTTGGCTTTTTTAGTGTAGGGGTTCAAGACCTTCAGCAAGGTACATGGCCAAAGTGAAAGTAACACATGGTGCCAGATTACAAGTGCTATTTAGCACTTTTCCTCGCGCGCAAACACTTTCCAGAAGTAAACGTTTAAGGTGTGTCGGTTATCACATTGAAAGTAAAATGTTTTGCACAAGCGAAAGCCGACACGCACTAACTTAACAGTAAATACACAGTAAAACACATTCAGTATTAATATTGATTAAAAATTAATTTTCTTGTTTTCCAGGTATTTAAAGGGATAGTAAAGTCCAAATGAAGGTTTCATGATTCAGATAGGGCATGTCATTTAAAACATCTTCTAATTTCAAATGTTCTTTGTTCTCTTGGTATTCATAGTTGAAAGCTAAACTAGCTAGACTCATATGCTAATTTCTAAGCCCTTGAAGGGCCGCCTCTTAGCTGAAAGCATTTGATAGTTATTTACAGCTAGAGGGTGTTAGTTCATGTGTCAAGATTGTGTGCTCACACACATAGAGTTATATAAGAGTCAGAACTAATTGGCCTGAAAATCAAGTCTGTCAAAAGATCTGAGATGAGGCAGTCTGCAGAAGCTTAGATACAAGGTAATTACAGAGGTAACAAGTATATTTCTATAACAGTGTTGGTTATGCAAAACTGGGGAATAGTAAATAGATTATCTATCTTTGCAAACAATAACCATTTTTGGTGTTTACTATCCCTTTAAGTATAAAGGGCTCCAAAATATATATAAATATGAGTATATACATGAGTATTTCTGTAATTATGATTTGTTTGAAACTTTACAGGGATCACTGCCTTTTTATCTTCAGATTTTTACTGTTTTGATTTTGTATTAAATTTCTGTTTAATTAGATGGTGAGTGACCTGCAATATACTGGGGAATAGGGGACCTTTACTTTTTATTATTTAGCTTAATATGGGGTTGCCTGGGCAAGTTTCACTTTCTGTATCTTTTATATTGAGTAATACTGTACATATACACATGTATACATTTGTATATATACATACATATACATAGTTAGACACATATATGTATGCATATATACAGTATAGCCCTCTCCTGTCAAATACCTAAAATTTATGTGAATAATTTTTTTTTTTCCTTCTTTTTCTTTTTTTTCTTTTGCAGTATGTAAATATACATTTTTTTTTATTAGACTTAAATGATATTTAAAAGGCAAGCTTTCGAGAGATTTCCTGTTTTTCTTTGGGTCTGAAACAATACTAACTAATATGATAGAGTTTTAACTTTTAAAACAAGATGCTGATATTGAAGGGGAAGGTGGGGGTGTAGTACAAAGCAGAATTTGCATAAGAGTGAAAGGCGGAGTGTTTGAAAGAAAACCAAAGACCAGAAAAAATGAACATACCGGACTACAAGTGGAGCACAAAATATTGCTTGTGTGCAAGCGATATTAGCGTTCCACTTTGTAATACCAGCGCACGATAATGTGCGCTGGTATTACAAGTAATACGAGAGCGCGCTTCCATAGGCTCCTATGGGAGCCTTGTTCTGGATGCCGTCAGAGATGGCATCAGAACCTTGCACAGCGAAGGGGGTAAGTGACACACACATATATATATATATATATATACATACATATATATAAGCATACACATATATATTTACATTGCGGTATATTGTGAACACCCAGTTCCCATAGACCGCAATGTAAAGGCACTTTTCACCCCACTCCCCACCAACTTTTAAAATCCCCGAACTGCCTAGTGCAACTTTTTTTTTTTTTAAATAAAGAACTATAAAGCCCTCTCTATTTTTTAGGGCATTTGGGCAAATTTTAGAAAATTAACCAGAGATCCAATCTCTGGTTAATTTTTGGAGCGCTAATTGTAATGGCTGGTTCATTTATGCCCGTTTGATGGCGCGCGATAATTTACAGTTCCACTTAGAATCTAATCCCATAATAGGAGAAATAATAAACATATTAAACAGCAGAGACGAGTGAACACAGTGGCGTCACTACGGTTGGTGTCACCCGTGCGGTAAGTTATGGTGTCACCCCCCCCCCCCCCACCAGAAAGCAGACACAAACACAAAAAACACAGCAAACACACATACAAACACTCAGACACACACAAACACTCGGAAACACACTCAGACACACACACAAAAACACACACACAAAAACACAGACACACAACTTACAAAATATGTAAACTGCATTGCATTAATTATAAAGCGCATGCCTAGAGCTGCTCCCTGGCTCAGCAGAGCATCAAATGAAAGATAAACAGAGCACTCTAAAAATAAATCACTAAAGAAAAGGTTTAGGTGCAAACTATGAAAATTCTGCTCTCTAACTCTGTTCCAAGTCTGTCAGTGCACAGCCCCGGGCCGCGTGCCTACCGCTTCTTATGGCCAATCACCTCTGCACTCTGCCCACCCACAGACCCCCGCCCACCCTCCTACCTGTTCAGTGTGCACTTAGTGTACTGTAACCGTAGTGGTCTGGTGGGCATCATACGTGGCTCCTTCACTTTAAAGACAGTGTCAAACAGTCATGCGGTCAGGTGCCAGGCATCCCCTCATGATTTGCCAGTTCCCGTTTAGAGAGACAGCACAGAAGTGAGTGACTCCACTGCTCCACATGTCACTGAGCAGTGAGCACAGATAGGCAGGCAGTTTAGGCTAGCAGCACAACTTTGCAAGCCCCACGGCATGCCCACAACATTCATAGCGAAATTGGGCAGGGGAGAAGCAAAGTACAAACAAGCAAAAAGCAGCCGGGAAACTATTTATTGAAATTGCAGCACTGGCTCAAGGGGCAACAAAATTGTGTGTCTACAACTTCCCCAGTCCCACCAATGTTCACAAATGCCAGCCCATCTAAAAAAAAAAAATCTATGCATCTCAACATTGTATTTCTTTGAATTTCAATAAAATTTAAAAAAAAATAAAAAAAATTTTTTTTTGTGTCACCCACTGGAGGGTGTCACCCGGGTGCGGCCCGCCCCCCCACCACCCCTAGTGACGCCACTGAGTGAACATCACAAACAGCTGCACAATATGTGATACAAACCAGCCCAAACAAAAGCACGGTAGGAGTAGTGACAAAAACAAAAGTAGGAAAAAAAAAGGGTGAATAATTTTTATTAGATAGTGTATACATAAGTGCAGCACTTTATTTTAAAGTATTTATGCTGTGTTTAATGGCAACTTGTTTTTTTTTGCGCTAACCATTTACGCAAGGTCTTCAGTCGCACTAACTGTGGTCGCGCCTACTTTCAACTTGTAATACGCACCGCAAGATAAGGTGCACTCGCAAATGTTAGGGCTTAGCCCGATGATGTATAATTCAATATGAAGGATGACTAATAGGTTTTTTGTTTGGTCTTATTTAAATGTGCAAATACAGGTACAAATCCCCAAATGCAGAATTCCAAAATTCTAATATTCTAAAATCCAAATTTTTAAATTAATATTTCTTAAAAAAACATAATTTATGTAAGAACTTACCTGATAAATTTCATTTCTTTCATATTAGCAAGAGTCCATGAGCTAGTGACGTATGGGATATACATTCCTACCAGGAGGGGCAAAGTTTCCCAAACCTCAAGATGCCTATAAATACACCCCTCACCACACCCACAAATCAGTTTAACGAATAGCCAAGAAGTGGGGTGATAAGAAAAAAAGTGCGAAAGCATAAAAAATAAGGAATTGGAATAGTTGTGCTTTATACAAAAAAATCATAATCACCACAAAAAAAAGGGTGGGTCTCATGGACTCTTGCTAATATGAAAGAAGATGAATTTATCAGGTAAGTTCTTACATAAATTATGTTTTCTTTCATGTAATTAGCAAGAGTCCATGAGCTAGTGACGTATGGGATAATAATACCCAAGATGTGGAACTTTCCACGCAAGAGTCACTAGAGAGGGAGGGATAAAATAAAGACAGCCAATTCCGCTGAAAAATAATCCACACCCCAAACAAAGTTTAATCATATAATGAAAAAAACTGAAATTAATAGCAGAAGATCAAACTGAATCAGCTGCCTGAAGTACTTTTCTACCAAAAACTGCTTCAGAAGAAGAAAACACATAAAAATGTAGAATTTAGTAAAAGTATGCAAGAAGACCAAGTAGCTGCTTTGCAAAATCTGATCAACCGAAGCTTCATTCCTAAATGCCCCAGGAAGTAGAAACTGACCTAGTCGAATGAGCTGTAATCCTTGAGGCGAGTTCTACCCGACTCCAACATAAGCATGATGAATCAAAGACTTAACCAAGACGGCCAAAGAAACGGCAGAGGCCTTCTGACCTTTCTAGAACCGAAAAAGATAACAAATAGACTAGAAGTCTTTCGGAAATATTAGTAGCTTCAACATAATATTTCAAAGCTCTTACTACATCCAAAGAATGTAAAGATTTTCTCTTAGAATTCTTAGGATTAGGACCAAATGAAGACCACAATCTCTCTACTAATGTTGTTAGAATTCACAACCTTAGGTAAAAATGTAAATGAAGTCGGCAACACCTCGCCTTATCCTGATGAAAAATCAGAAAAGGAGACTCACAAGAAAGAGCAGATAATTCAGAAACTCTTCTGCAGAAGAGATGGCCAAAGGAAACAAAACTTTCCAAGAAAGTAATTTAATGTCCTAGAGAATGCATAGGTTCAACAGGTGGAGCTTGTAGAGCTCCCAGAACCAAATTTCAAACTCCAGGAGGAGAAATTGACTTAATGACAGGTTTATACGAACCAAAGCTTGTACAAAACAATGAATATCAGGAAGAATAGCAATCTTTTCTGTGAAAAAGAACAGAAAGAGCAGAGATTTGTCCTTTCAAAGAACTTGCAGACAAACATTATCTAAACCATCCTGAAGAAACTTTAAAATTCTCGGTATTCTAAAAGAATGCCCAGGAAAAATGATGAGAAGAACACCAAGAAATATAAGTCTTCCAGACTCTATAATATATCTTCTCGAGATACAGATTTACGAGCCTGTAACATAGTATTAATCACAGAGGTCAGAGAAACCTCTATGACAAGAATCAAGCGTTCAATCTCCATACCTTTAAATTTAAGGATTTCAGATCGGAGGAGAAAAAGGCCTTGAGACTAGAAGGTCTGGTCTTAAAGGAAGAGTCCAAGGTTGGCAAGAGGCCATCCGGACAAGATCCGCATACCAAAACCTGTGAGGCCCATGCGGGGAGCTACAGCAGAACAAACGCATTCCCTCAGAATCTTGGAGATTACTCATGGAAGAAGAACTAGAGGCGGAAAGATATAGGCAGGATGATACTTCCAGGAAGCCACAATGCATCCACTGCCTCCGCCTAAGGATCCCTGGATCTGGACAGATACCTGGGAAGTTTCTTGTTTCGATGAGAAGCCATCAGATCTATTTCTGGAAGACCCCAGATTTGAACAATCTGAAGAAATACCTCTGGGTGAAGAGACCATTCACCCGGATGCAACGTCTGGCGACTGAGATAATCCGCTTCCCAATTGTCTATACCTGGGATGTGAACCGCAGAAATTAGACAGGAGCTGGATTCCGCCCATACAAGTATTCGAGATACTTCTTTCATAGCCAGAGGACTGTGAGTCCCCCATTGATGATTGATATATGCCACGGTTGTGACACTGTCCGTCTGAAAACAAATGAACGATTCTCTCTTCAGAAGAGGCCACGACTGAAGAGCTCTGAAAATCGCACGGAGTTCCAAAATGTTGATTGGTAATCTCGCCTCCTGAGATTCCCAAACCCCCTGCGCTGTCAGAGACCCCCATACTGTTCCCCAACCTGTCAGACTCGCATCTGTTGAGATCACAGTCCAGGTTGGAAGAACAAAAGAAGCCCCTTGAATTAAACGATGGAGATCTGTCCACCACGTCAGAGAGTGTCGTACAATCGGATTTAAAGATATTAACTGTGATATCTTTGTTTATCCCTGCACCACTGGTTCAGCATACAGAGCTGAAAGAGGTCGCATGTGAAAACGAGGCAGAAGGGGGATCGCGTCCGATGCAGGTAGTCATAAGACCTAGAATTTCCATGCATAAAGCTACCTGAAGGGGAATGATTGAAACCGGAAGGTTTCGACAGGCTGAAATCAATTTCAAGACTGCTCTTGTCCGTCAGAGACAAAGTCATGGACACTGAATCTATTTGGAAACCTAAAAAGGTTACCCTTGTTGAGGAATCAATGAACTTTTGTAAATTGATCCTCCAACCATGTTCTTTGAAGAAACGACCACAAGTTCGATTCGTATGAGATTCTGCTAAATGTGAAAGACTGAGCAAGTACCAAGATATCGTCCAAATAAGGAAATACCACAATACCCTGTTCTCTGATTACAGACAGAAGGTGGCACCGAGAACTTTGAGAAAAATTCTTGGAGCGTAGCTAGGCCAAACGGCAGAGCCACAAATTGGTAATGCTTGTCTAGAAAAGAGAATCTTCAGGAACTGATAATGATCTGGATGAATCGGAATATGCAGATATGCTTCCTGTAAATCTATTGTGGACATATAATTCCCTTGCTGAACAAAAGGGCAAGATAGTCCCTATCAGTTTACCATCTTGAATGTTGGTATCCTTACATAACGATTCAATATTTTTAGATCCAGAACTGGTCTGAAGAATTCTCCTTCTTGGTACAAAGAAGAGATTTGAATAAAACCCCCATCCCCTTGTTCCGGAACTGGAACTGGCATAATTACTCCAGCCAACTCTAGAATCTGAAACACATTTCAGAAATGCTGAGCTTTCACTGGATTTTACTTGGGACATCGGGAAAGAAAAAATCTCTTTGCAGGAGGTCTCATCTTGAAACCAATTCTGTACCCTTCTGAAACAATGCTCTGAATCCAAAGATTGTGAACAGAATTGATCCAAATTTTCTTGAAAAAACGTAACCTGCCCCCTACCAGCTGAAGCTGGAATGAGGGGCCGCACCTTCATTGGACTTAGAAGCAGGCTTTGCCTTTCTAGCTGGCTTGGATTTATTCCAGACTGGAGATGGTTTCCAAACTGGAAACTGCTCCTGGAGGATGAAGGATCCAGGCTTTTTGTTCTTTGTTGAAACGAAAGGAACGAAAACGTTATTAGCCCTGTTTTTACCTTTAGATTTTTTATCCTGTGGTAAAAAAGTTCCTTTCCCACCAGGTAACAGTTGAAATAATGAGAATCCAACTGAGAACCAAATAATTTTGTTACCCTGGAAAGAAATGGAAAGTAAAGTTGATTTAGAAGCCAAATCTAGCATTCCAAGTCTAAGCCATAAAGCTCTTCTAGCTAAAATAGCCTTGAGACTATATACCTGACATCAACTCTGATGATATCAAAGATGGCATCACAAATAAAGTTATTAGCATGTTGAAGAAGTTTAACAATGCTATGAGTATTATGATCTGACACTTGTTGCGCCAAAGCCTCCAACCAAAAATTGGAAGCTGCAGAACATCAGCCAAAGAAATAGCAGGCCTAAGAAGATTACCTGAACATAAATAAGCTTTCCTTAGAAAGGAATCAATCTTCCTATCAAAAGGATCCTTAAAGGAAGTAGTATCTGCCGTAGGAATAGTAGTACGCTTAGCAAGAGTAGAGATAGCCCATCAACTTTAGGGATTTTGTCCCAAAACTCTAATCTGTCAGATGGCACAGGATACAATTTCTTAAATCTTTTAGAAGGAGTAAAAGAATTACCTAGATTATTCCATTCCCTAGAAATTACTTCAGAAATAGCATCAGGGACAGGAAAAACTTCCGGAATAACTACAGGAGGTTTAAAAACCGAATTTAAACGCTTATTAGATTTAGTATCAAGAGGACTAGAATCCTCAATTTCTAAAGCGATTAAAACTTCTTTAAGTAAAGAACGAATAAATTCCATTTTAAATAAATATGACGATTTATCAGTGTCAATATCTGAGACAGAATCCTCTGAACCAGAAAAATCTCATCAGAAACAGACAAATCAGAATGATGATGTTCATTAAAAATTCATCTGAGAAATGAGAAGTTTTAAAAGACCTTTTACGCTTACTGGAAGGAGGAATAACAGACATAGCCTTCCTAATAGATTTAGAAACAAAATCTCTTATATTAACAGGAACATCCTGAGTATTAGATGTTGATGGAACAGCAACAGGTAATGGAATATTACTAATGGAAATTTTATCTGCATTAGCAAGTTTATCATGACATTCATCACAAACTACAGCCGGAGGAACAGATACCACAAGTTTACAACAAATGCACTTAACTTTGGTAGAGCCAGCATCAGGCAGCATTTTTCCAGAAGTAGCTTCTGATCCAGGGTCAATCTGAGACATCTTGCAATATGTAAGAGAAAAAACAACATATAAAGCAAAATCTATCAAATTCCTTAAATGACAGTTTCAGGAATAGGAAAGAATGCCAATGAACAAGCCTCTAGTAACCAGAAGCAAAAGAAAAAAATGAGACTTAATAATGAGAAAAAAGGTGGAGACAAAAATGACGCCCACATTTTTTAGCGCCAAAAATGACGCCCACATTATTGGCGCCTAAAATGCTTTTGGCGCCAAGAATGACGCCACATCTGGTGACGCCGACACTTTGGGCGCAAAACGTCAAAAAATGATGTAATCACGAACAACTTCCGGCGACAAGTATGACGCCGGAAATTACAAAGAAATTTTTGTCGCCAAAAAAAGTCAGCGCCAAGAATTACGCAATAAAATGAAGCATTTTCAGCCCCGCGAGCCTAACAGCCCACAGAGAAAAAAGTCAATTTTAAAGGTAAGAAAAAAATTGAAAATTCATATGCATTATCCCAAATATGAAACTGACTGTCTGAAAAATAAGGATAGTTTGAACATTCTGAGTCAAGGCAAATAAATGGTTGAATACATATATTTTAGAACTTTAATAAACAAAGTGCCCACCCATAGCTTTAGAGTGTCACCAGAAAATAAGATTTACTTACCCCAGGACACTCATCTACATTTTTGTAGAAAGCCAAACCAGTACTGAAAACGAGAATCAGTAGAGGTAATGGTATATATGAGAGTATATTGTCGATCTGAAAAGGGAGGTAAGAGATGAATCTCTACGACCGATAACAGAGAACCTATGAAATAGACCCCGTAGAAGGAGATCACTGCATTCAATAGGCAATACTCTCCTCACATCCCTCTGACATTCACTGCACGCTGAGAGGAAAACCGGGCTCCAACTTGCTGCGGAGCGCATATCAACGTAGAATCTAGCACAAAACTTACTTCACCACCTCCTTAGGAGGCAAAGTTGTAAAACTGAATTGTGGGTGTGGTGAGGGGTGTATTTATAGGCATTTTGAGGTTTGGGAAACTTTGCCCCTCCTGGTAGGAATGTATATCCCATACGTCAACTAGCTCATGGACTCTTGCTAATTACATGAAAGAAATAAAATTATCAAAAATTACTATTTTCCCTGTCTGTAAGTCACAATCTTCTCTGCCTGTGTCTTTGGTTTGGGTTTTGTGTTCTAAAATGCAAACAATAATCTATATTTATTTAGAACAACTATTAGCTTTCTGATTATAGTACTGTACTATCTTTCTAAGGGTACTGCAGATACAAAATGATTAAAAATGATATAAAACTACTTGCATGTTGCATGTATAAGCTGTATTATGACATGTAAATATTGCCTAAATGACATAAGATATTGTGGTTTATTTTACACTTGGTCCAATCCCCTCTCCAATGCCCTACTGGACTGGAGCAAACATGGGCATTGAGCTAATCAGAAGGTGCATATGTGTGTAGCTGACAATATGTCACTGTGTTTAGATTCCAGACCATAAGTGCACTGCCTCTCTGGAGCCGACGTTAACTACGTGTTTACGCCCTTTATGGAGTTCAAAAAATAGTACAATAATAAAATGTTCTAGCACATTAGAGTGTTTTATTATTGCTTCCTCGTTTCCCTTTAATATGCGTCGGAACATGAATGAAATGAGAATGAGAATGGTCTATTTTGTCAATTCACAAACTACAGAAAGAACTATAAAATCTCTGGGGCATTTCCAATGCATTTAAATTCTATATCTGGAATGTTTTGTGTCTGAATTTTTTCTTCAAGGTCTGTTGAAGTAAGTTTCTCTCTGATCCCTTTTGTCCCCTATATTCAATGCTTAAGAAGAATAAAGCCCTTGGTATGGGAAAGAGGATGTTTCTCCCAACCTTACCCCCCCCCTTGATCTGAGGTATGATTACCTTCATACACTAAATTGGCAGAGAACTCATTTGATTTATCCTTGGTAATCTTACCAAAAGGTACTGCTTGACCTGACCCAGTGAGATGATATGCGCCTCTAAGGATGTTTTGTATTCAGTTAATAATATGCAATTTTTATATTGGGTTGGATTACTAAAATAAGAATAAGAGCATCAGTCTCTGTATGACCAGCCAGAAAAAGACAATGCTGTGTTTAAATGTGGTGTGTTCATGTTATTTATTAAAGGGTTATTAAACAGAATTAGATTTAATATAACATGTTTAATTGACCACTAAATACAATAGAATTGCATAGTTAGCAGATGCATAATTGAAAGACAACGTAAAAACACTGAATTTCAACTAAACAGAATATTCTTTTCTGATAAAACATAATTTATGTAAGAATTTACCTGATAAATTAATTTCTTTCATATTGGCAAGAGTCCATGAGCTAGTGACGTATGGGATTATACAATACTACCAGGAGGGGCAAAGTTTCCCAAACCTCAAAATGCCTATAAATACACCCCTCACCACACCCACTATTCAGTTTAACGAATAGCCAAGAAGTGGGGTGATAAAAAAAGGAGCAAAAAGCATAAACAAAGGTATTGGAATAATTGTGCTTTATACAAAAAAATCACAACCACCATAAAAAGGGTGGGCCTCATGGACTCTTGCCAATATGAAAGAAATTAATTTATCAGGTAAATTCTTACATAAATTATGTTTTCTTTCATGTAATTGGCAAGAGTCCATGAGCTAGTGACCTATGGGATAGCAATATCGCTAGACCAAAAGGAAGAGCAACAAATTGGTAATGCTCGTTTAGAAAAGAGAATCTCAGGAACTGATAGTGATCTGGATGAATTGGAATATGAAGATATGCATCCTGTAAGTCTATTGTGGACATATAATGCCCTTGCTGAACAAAGGCAGAATAGTCCTTATAGTCACCATTTTGAATGTTGGTACTCTTACATAACGATTCAAGACTTTTAGATCCAGAACTGGTCTGAATGAATTCTCTTTCTTTGGGACAATGAACAGATTTGAATAAAACCCAGACCCTGTTCCTGAAAAAGAACTGGCACAATTACCCCAGATAACTCCACGTCTGAAACACACTTCAGGAAAGCCTGCACTTTCTCTGGGTTCACTGGAATGCGTGAGAGAAAGAAACTTCTCACAGGCGGTCTTACTCTGAAACCTATTCTGTACCCTGAGAGACAATGCTCTGAATCCAATTATTTTGAACTGAATTTATCCAAACATCCTTGAAAAATTTTAATCTGCCCTCTACCAGCTGAGCTGGAATGAGCGCTGCACTTCATGCGGACTTGGGGGCTGGTTTAGATCTCTTAAATGGCATGGATTTATTCCAGATTGAGGAAGGCTTCCAATTGGAGACAGATTCCTTAGGGCAAGGATTAGATTTCTGTTCCTTATTTTGTCGAAAGGAACGAAACGGTTAGAAGCTTTAAATTTACCCTTAGATTTTTTATCCTGAGGCAAAAAAGCTCCCTTCCCCGCAGTGACAGTTGAAATTATAGAATCCAACTGAGAACCAAATAATTTATTACCTTGGAAAGAAAGAGATAGCAATGTCGATTTAGAAGTCATATCAGCATTCCAAGATTTAAGCCATAAAGCTCTTCTAGCTAAAATAGCTAAAGACATATAACTAACATCAATTCTGATGATATAAAAAACGGCATCACAAATGAAATTATTAGCATGTTGAATTAATTTAACAATGCTGTACACATTATGATCTAAAACTTGTTGCGCTAAAGTTTCCAACCAAAAAAGTTGATGCATGCAGCTGCAACATCAGCCAAAGAAATAGCAGGCCTAAGAAGATGGCCTGAACATAAATAAGCTTTCCTTAGATAAGATTCAAGCTTCCTATCTAAAGGATCTTTAAAAGAAGTACTATCTTCCGTAGGAATAGTAGTACGTTTTAGCAAGAGTAGAGATGGCCCATCAACTTTGGGGATCTTTTCCCAAAACTCCAATCTATCAGTAGGCAAAGGATATAATTGTTTAAACCTTGAAGAAGGAGTAAAAGAAGTACCCAGTCTATTCCATTCCTTAGAAATCATATCTGAAATAGCATCTGGAACTGGAAAAACCTCTGGAATAACTACATGAGGTTTATAAACCAAATTTAAACGTTTACTAGTTTTAGTATCAAGAGGACTAGTCCTCCATATCAAATGCAATCAACACTTCTTTTAATAAAAAACGAATATACTCCATTTTAAATAAATAAGAGGATTTGTCAGTGTCAATATCTGAGACAGGATCCTCTGAATCAGACAGATCCTCATCAGAGATAGATAAATCAGTATGTTGTCGGTCATTAGAAAATTCATCAACTCTATGAGAAGTTTTAAAAGACCTTTTATGTTTATTAGAAGGCGGAATGGCAGACAAAGCCTTCTGAATGGAATCAGAAATAAATTCTCTTAAATTTACAGGAATATCCTGAGCATTAGATGTTGATGGACCAGCAACATGTAATGAACTACTACTGATGGAAACATTCTCTGCATGTAAAAGTTTATCATGACAACTATTACAAACCACAGCTGGAGGAACAGTTACCACAAGTTTAAGCAAATGCACTTATCTTTGGTAGAACCGATTCATGCATCAGGATTCCAGTAATAGATTCTGAGACAGGATCAGATTGAGACATCTTGCAGTATGTAAAAGAAAAAACAACATATAAAGCAAAATTATCAATTTCCTTATATGACAGTTTCAGGAATGGGAAAAAATGCAAACAGAATAGGCCTCTGACATAGAAAAAAAGACCAGAGGCAAAAGGAATGAGGTCTTAAATAATGAAAAAATGTTCGGCGCCAAGTATGAAGCACCACAAACTGAAAAACATTTTTTGGCGCCAAAAACATCCGAAACGAAATTCGAGCGTTATAGATGATGCAACCTCGAGAAAAGACTTGGCGCCAACTAAGACGGGAAATGATGAATTTGCATCAACAAACTTAATTTTCGCACCAAAAAAGTCTTGCGCCAAGAATGACGCAATAAATTATAGCATTTTGCGCTCTCGCAAGCCTAATACAGCCCGCAATTTAGAAAGAGTCCATTTGAAAACCTCAGGTAAGAAAAATGTTGTATTTTTTTTAAAAATTATTTCCCAAATATGAAACTGACAGACTGCAAAAAGGAAATTTATGCTTACCTGATAAATTTGTTTCTTCTACGATATGACGAGTCCACGGATTTCATCCTTACTTGTGGGATATTAACCTCCTGCTAACAGGAAGTGGCAAAGAGCACCACAGCAGAGCTGTATATATAGCTCCTTCCTTCCCTCCACCTCCAGTCATTCGACCGAAGTTAGGAAGAGAAAGGAAAAGCCAAAGGTGCAGAGGTGACTGAATTTTAACAAAAAATATAAACCTGTCTTAAAAATGAGAGGGAGGGCCGTGAACTCGTCATATCGTAGAAGAAACAAATTTATCAGTTAAGCATAAATTTCCTTTTCTTCTACAAGATATGACGAGTCCACGGATTTCATCCTTATTTGTGGGATTTATCCTCCTGCTAACAGGAATGGCAAAGAGGAACACAGCAGAGCTGTATATATAGCTCCTCCCTTCCCTCCACCCCCAGTCATTCGACCGAAGGTTAGGAAGAGAAAGGAAAAGCCAAAGGTGCAGAGGTGACTGAAGTTTATAAAAAAACATAATTTATGCTTACCTGATAAATTTATTTCTCATGTAGTGTATCCAGTCCACGGATCATCCATTACTTGTGGGATATTCTCCTTCCCAACAGGAAGTTGCAAGAGGATCACCCACAGCAGAGCTGCTATATAGAGCTCCTCCCCTCACTGCCATATCCAGTCATTCGACCGAAACAAGACGAGAAAGGAGAAACCACAGGGTGCAGTGGTGACTGTAGTTTAATTAAAATTTAGACCTGCCTTAAAAGGACAGGGTGGGCCGTGGACTGGATACACTACAAGAGAAATAAATTTATCAGGTAAGCATAAATTATGTTT
The DNA here is from genome assembly GCF_027579735.1 of Bombina bombina. Lineage (NCBI taxonomy): Eukaryota > Metazoa > Chordata > Amphibia > Anura > Bombinatoridae > Bombina > Bombina bombina. Next base: position 19,656 of record NW_026512676.1, read on the forward strand.
TCTCTTGTTAAGTGTATCCAGTCCACGGATCATCCATTACTTGTGGGATACCAATACCAAAGCTAAAGTACACAGATGATGGGAGGGACAAGGCAGGAACTTAAACGGAAGGAACCACTGCCTGTAGAACCTTTCTCCCAAAAACAGCCTCAGAAGAAGCAAAAGTGTCAAATATATTATATATATTATGCTCCAAAGCCAAAAGGAGAGAGAGGTTGCCGAAGCTTTTTGACCTCTCCTCTGTCCAGAGTAAACGACAAACAGGGCAGATGTTTGACGAAAATTTTTAGTAGCCTGTAAGTAAAACTTCAAGGCACGGACTACGTCCAGATTATGCAAAAGACGTTCCTTCTTTGAAGAAGGATTAGGACACAATGATGGAACAACAATCTCTTGATTGATATTCCTGTTAGAAACCACCTTAGGTAAAAACCCAGGTTTGGAACGCAGAACTACCTTGTCTGAATGAAAAATCAGATAAGGAGAATCCCAATGTAAGGCAGATAACTCAGAGACTCTTCGAGCCAAGGAAATAGTCATCAAAAACAGAACTTTTCAAGATAAAAGTTTAATATCAATGGAATGAAGGGGTTCAAACGGAACTCCCTGAAGAACTTTAAGAACCAAGTTTAAGCTCCACGGGGAGCAACAGTTTTAAACACAGGCTTAATCCTAACCAAAGCCTGACAAAATGCCTGGACGTCTGGAACTTCTGCCAGACACTTGTGCAAAAGAATAGACAGAGCAGAGATCTGTCCTTTTAAAGAACTAGCTGATAAGCCTTTGTCCAAACCCTCTTGGAGAAAGGACAATATCCTAGGAATCCTAACCTTACTCCATGAGTAACTCTTGGATTCACACCAATAAAGATATTTACGCCATATCTTATGGTAGATTTTCCTGGTGACAGGCTTCCGAGCCTGTATTAAGGTATCAATGACTGACTCGGAGAAGCCACGCCTTGATAGAATCAAGCGTTCAATCTCCATGCAGTCAGTCTCAGAGAAATTAGATTTGGATGATTGAAAGGACCTTGTATTAGAAGGTCCTGCCTCAGAGGCAGAGTCCATGGTGGAAGAGATGACATGTCCACTAGGTCTGCATACCAGGTCCTGCGTGGCCATGCAGGCGCTATCAGAATCACCGATGCTCTCTCCTGTTTGATTTTGGCAATCAGTCGAGGGAGCAGAGGAAACGGTGGAAACACATAGGCCAGGTTGAAGAACCAAGGAGCTGCTAGAGCATCTATCAGCGTTGCTCCCGGGTCCCTGGACCTGGATCTGTAACAAGGAAGCTTGGCGTTCTGGCAAGACGCTATGAGATCCAGTTCTGGTTTGCCCCAACGATGGACCAGTTGAGCAAACACCTCCGGATGGAGTTCCCACTCCCCCGGATGAAAAGTCTGACGACTTAGAAAATCCGCCTCCCAGTTCTCTACGCCTGGGATGTGGATCGCTGACAGGTGGCAAGAGTGAGACTCTGCCCAGCTAATTATCTTTGAGACTTCTAACATCACTAGGGAACTCCTGGTTCCCCCTTGATGGTTGATGTAAGCCACAGTTGTGATGTTGTCCGACTGAAATATGATGAACCTCAGTGTTGCTAACTGAGGCCAAGCTAGAAGAGCATTGAATATTGCTCTTAACTCCAGAATATTTATTCCTGAGTCCACGATCCCTGAGCCTTCAGGAGTTCCAGACTGCGCCCCAACCTAGAAGGCTGGCATCTGTTGTTACAATCGTCCAATCTGGCCTGCGAAAGTTAATACCCTTGGACAGATGGACCCGAGAAAGCCACCAGAGAAGAGAATCTCTGGTCTCTTGATCCAGATTTAGTAGAGGGGACAAATCCCCATTCCACTGACTTAGCATGCATAATTGCAGCGGTCTGAGATGCAGGCGCGCAAATGGCACTATGTCCATTGCCGCTACCATTAAGCCGATTACTTCCATGCACTGAGCCACTGACGGGCGTGGAATGGAATGAAGGACACGGCAAGCATTTAGAAGTTTTGATAACCTGGACTCCGTCAGGCAAATTTTCATCTTACAGAATCTATAAGAGTCCCTAGGAAGGAGACTCTTGTGAGTGGTGATAGAGAACTCTTTTCCACGTTCACTTTCCACCCATGCAACCTCAGAAATGCCAGAACTATCTCTGTATGAGACTTGGCAATTTGAAAGCTTGACGCCTGTATCAGGAAGCCAAGAACCTTTGTAAAAATTCTCGGGGCAGTGGCCAACCCGAAGGGAAGAGCTACAAATTGGTAATGCCTGTCTAGAAAGGCAAACCTTAGGAACCGATGATGATCTTTGTGAATCGGTATGTGAAGGTAGGCATCCTTTAAGTCCACTGTGGTCATGTACTGACCCTCTTGGATCATGGGTAGGATGGTCCGAATAGTTTCCATTTTGAATGATGGAACTCTGAGGAATTTGTTTAAGATCTTTAGATCCAAGATTGGTCTGAAGGTTCCCACTTTCTTGGGAACCACAAACAGATTTGAATAAAATCCCTGTCCTTGTTCCGTCGCGGAACTGGATGGATCACTCCCATTACTAGGAGGTCTTGCACACAGCTTAGGAATGCCAGTCTATTCCATTCCTTAGAAATCATATCTGAAATAGCATCTGGAACTGGAAAAACCTCTGGAATAACTACATGAGGTTTATAAACCGAATTTAAACGTTTACTAGTTTTAGTATCAAGAGGACTAGTCTCCTCCATATCAAATGCAATCAACACTTCTTTTAATAAAAAACGAATATACTCCATTTTAAATAAATAAGAGGATTTGTCAGTGTCAATATCTGAGACAGGATCCTCTGAATCAGACAGATCCTCATCAGAGATAGATAAATCAGTATGTTGTCGGTCATTAGAAAATTCATCAATTCTATGAGAAGTTTTAAAAGACCTTTTATGTTTATTAGAAGGCGGAATGGCAGACAAAGCATTCTGAATGAAATCAGAAATAAATTCTCTTAAATTTACAGGAATATCCTGAGCATTAGATGTAATGAACTACTGATGGAAACATTCTCTGCATGTAAAAGTTTATCATGACAACTATAATAACCGAATAAGGTCTGCCCCTTGAAAGGAATGTTGAGTAATTTAGACTTTGAAGTCACGTCAGCTGACCAGGATTTAAGCCATAGCGCCTACGCGCCTGGATGGCGAATCCGGAATTCTTAGCCGTTAGTTTAGTCAAATGAACAATGGCATCAGAAACAAATGAGTTAGCTAGCTTAAGCGTTCTAAGCTTGTCAATAATTTCATTCAATGGAGCTGTCTGGATGGCCTCTTCCAGGGCCTCAAACCAGAATGCCGACGCAGCAGTGACAGGCGCAATGCATGCAAGGGGCTGTAAAATAAAACCTTGTTGAATAAACATTTTCTTAAGGTAGCCCTCCAATTTTGTATCCATTGGATCTGAAAAAGCACAACTGTCCTCAACCGGGATAGTGGTACGCTTTGCTAAAGTACAAACTGCTCCCTCCACCTTAGATACCGTCTGCCATAAGTCCCGTGTAGTGGCTTCTATTGGAAACATTTTTCTAAATATAGGAGGTGGGGAAAAGGGCACACCGGGTCTATCCCACTCCTTGCTAATAATTTCTGTAAGCCTTTTAGGTATAGGAAAAACGTCAGTACACACCGGCACCGCATAGTATCTATCCAGCCTACACAATTTCTCTGCAATTGCAACTGTGGTACAGTCATTCAGAGCAGCTAACCTCCCCAAGCAATACACGGAGGTTCTCAAGCTTAAATTTAAAATTAGAAATCTCTGAATCAGGTTTCCCCGAGTCAGAGATGTCACCCACAGACTGAAGCTCTCCGTCCTCATGTTCTGCATACTGTGACTCAGTATCAGACATGGCTCTAACAGAATTTGCGCGCTCTGTATCTCTCCTAACCCCAGAGCTATCGCGCTTGCCCCTTAATTCAGGCAATCTAGATAATACCTCTGACAGGGTATTATTCATGATTGCTGCCATGTCCTGCAAGGTAATCGCTATGGGCGTCCCTGATGTAATTGGCGCCATATTAGCGTGCGTTCCCTGAGCGGGAGGCGAAGGGTCTGACACGTGGGGAGAGTTAGTCGGCATAACTTCCCCCTCGACAGAACCCTCTGGTGATAATTCTTTTATAGATAAAGACTGATCTTTACTGTTTAAGGTGAAATCAATACATTTAGTACACATTCTCCTATGGGGCTCCACCATGGCTTTCAAACATAATGAACAAGTAGGTTCCTCTGTGTCAGACATGTTTAAACAGACTAGCAATGAGACTAGCAAGCTTGGAAAACACTTTAAAACAAGTTTACAAGCAATATAAAAAAACGTTACTGCGCCTTTAAGAAACACAAATTTTCCCAAATTTTGAAATAACAGTGAAAAAATGCAGTTACACTAATGAAATTTTTACAGTGTATGCAATAAGTTAGCAGAGCATTGCACCCACTTGCAAATGGATGATTAACCCTTAATACCAAAAACGGAATAACAAATGACAAAAACGTTTTTTAAACAGTCACAACTGCCACAGCTCTACTGTGGCTTTTTACCTCCCTCAATACGACTTTTGAAGCCTTTTGAACCCTTCAGAGAAGTCCTGGATCATGCAGGAAGAAGCTGGATGTCTGTGTCTGTAATTTTTGCTGTGCAAAAAAAACGCTAAAATAGGTCCCTCCCACTCATATTACAACAGTGGGAAGCCTCAGGGAACTGTTTCTAGGCAAAATTCAAGCCAGCCATGTGGAAAAAACTAGGCCCCAATAAGTTTTATCACCAAACATATGTAAAAAATGATTAAACATGCCAGCAAACGTTTTAAAATACACTTTTATAAGAGTATGCATTTCTATTAATAAGCCAGATACCAGTCGCTATCACTGCATTTAAGGCTTTACTTACATTACTTCGGTATCAGCAGCATTTTCTAGCAAATTCCATCCCTAGAAAAATATTTTAACTGCACATACCTTATTACAGGAAAACCTGCACGCTATTCCCCCTCTGAAGTTACCTCACTCCTCAGAATATGTGAGAACAGCAAAGGATCTTAGTTACTTCTGCTAAGATCATAGAAAACGCAGGCAGATTCTTCTTCTAAATACTGCCTGAGATAAACAGTACACTCTGGTACCATTTAAAAATAACAAACTTTTGATTGAAGAAATAAACTAAGTATAAAACACCACAGTCCTCTTACGACCTCCATCTTAGTTGAGAGTTGCAAGAGAATGACTGGGTATGGCAGTGAGGGGAGGAGCTATATAGCAGCTCTGCTGTGGGTGATCCTCTTGCAACTTCCTGTTGGGAAGGAGAATATCCCACAAGTAATGGATGATCCGTGGACTGGATACACTTAACAAGAGAAATAAATATAATCTAAACCTGTCTTAAAAATGACAGGGAGGGCCGTGGACTCGTCATATCGTAGAAGAAATTAATTTATCAGGTAAGCATAAATTTACTTTTCTTCTACAAGATATGACGAGTCCACGGATTTCATCCTTACTTGTGGGATACAATACTAAAGCTACACTAACTTTACTCCATGAGTAGCCCTTGGATTCACACCAAAAAAGATATTTACGCCATATCTTATGATAGATCTTTCTAGTGACAGGCTTATGTGCCTGAATCAAAGTATCAATGACCGTATCAGAGAATCCCCGCTTAGATAAAATCAAGCGTTCAATCTTCAAGCAGTCAGCTTCAGAGAAATTAGATTTGGATGTTGGAAAGGACCTTGAATGAGAAGGTCCTGTCTCACTGGAAGTTTCCACGGAGGCAGAGAGGACTTGTCCACTAGATCTGCATACCAAGTCCTGCGTGGCCACGCAGGCGCAATTAGAATTACTGAAGCTCTCTCCTATTTGATCCGAGCAATCACCCGGGGAAGGAGAGGAAACAGTGGAAACACATAAGCTAGGTTGAACGACCAAGGCACTGCCAAGGCATCTATCAGTTCTGCCCGATGATCTCTCGACCTGGATCTGTATCTTGGAAGCTTGGCATTCTGTCGAGATGCCATCAGATCCAATTCTGGTCTGCCCCATCCAAGAATCAGTGAGGCAAATACCTCCGGATGGAGTTCCCACTCCCCCTAATGAAAAGCCTGTCGGCTTAAAAAGTCCGCTTCCCAGTTGTCCACTCCTGGGATGTAGCTTGCTGACAGATAACAAGAGTGAGCCTCCGCCCATCGAATTATCTTGGATACTTCTGTCATCGCTAAGGAACTCCTCGTTCCTCCCTGATGATTGATGTAAGCCACAGTCGTGATGTTGTCCGACTGGAATCTGATGAATTTGGCCGAAGCCAACTGAGGACACGCCTGAAGCGCATTAAATATTGCTCTCAATTTCAGAATATTGATTGGAAGTAGAGACTCCAACTGAGTCCATTCCCTGAGCCTTCAGGGAGCCTTCAGGGAATACCAGACTGCACCCCAGCCTAGAAGACTGGCGTCCGTTGTCACTATCACCCATGAGGGTCTGCGGAAACACGTCCCTTGGGACAGATGATCCGGCGACAACCACCAAAGAAGAGAGTTTCTGGTCTCTTGATCCAGATTTATCGGAGGAGATAAATTTGCATAGTCCCCATTCCACTGTCCATCCAGATAAGGCGCCACTGCTATGCCCCACGGCCTGAGAACCGCCAGAAGGGACCCTAGAACCTTCTTGAAGATCCTGGGTGCTGTGGCCAACCCGAAGGGAAGAGCCACAAACTGAAAATGTTTGTCCAGGAAGGCAAACCTTAGGAACTGATGATGATCCTTGTGGAAAGGAATATGAAGGTATGCATCCTTCAAGTCCAAGGTAGTCATATATTGACCCTCCTGGATCATTGGTAAAATTGTTCGGATGGTCTCCATCTTGAAAGATGGGACTCTGAGAAACTTGTTTAGACTCTTGAGATCTAAAATAGGTCTGAATGTTCCCTCTTTTTTGGGAACCACGAAAAGATTTGAGTAAAACCCCTGTCCCTGTTTTAGTCTTGGAACGGGACAAATTACTCCCATAGTAGAGAGGTCTTTTACACAACGTAAGAACGCCTCTCTTTTTATCTGGTTTACAGACAATCGTGAAAGAAGAAATTTCCCTATTGGGAGAAAAATTTTGAATTCTAGTTGATACCCGTGACTCACGATTTCCAGTGCCCAGGGGTCCTGAATATCTCTTGCCCAAGCCTAGGCAAAGAAAGAAAGTCTGCCCCCTACTAGATCTGGGCCCGGATCGGGGGCCACCTTCTTGGGTTGTTTACCCTTGTTCCAAGCCTGGTTGGGTCTCCAGACGGACTTGGCCTGAGCAAAATTCCCTTCCTGCTTTGTGGAGGAAGAGGAAGAAGAGGGTACTCCTTTAAAGTTCTGAAAGGAACGAAAATTGTTTTTTTTACCCCTCATCTTAACAGACTTATCCTGAGGTAGAGCGTGACCTTTTTCTCCAGTAATGTCAGAAATGATTTCCTTCAACTCAAGCCCGAATAGGGTCTTACCCTTGAAAGGAATAGCCAAGAGCTTTGACTTAGATGACACATCAGCAGACCATGATTTTAGCCATAACGCTCTACGCGCTAAAATGGCAAATCCTGCATTTTTAGCCGCCAACTTAGCAATTTGAAAGGCGGCATCTGTAATAAAAGAATTAGCGAGCTTGAGAGCCTTAATTCTATCTAAAATATCCTCTAAAGGGGTCTCAATTTTAAGAGACTCTTCTAAGGCCGCTGCAGTAGTAACTGGAACAATGCAGGCTGTTGGTTGCAAAAGGAAACCCTGATGAATAAATAACTTCTTTAGAAGACCCTATAATTTCTTATCCATAGGGTCTTTGAAAGCACAGCTGTCCTCAATAGGAATAGTTGTATGCTTAGCCAGGGTGGATATAGCTCCCTCCACCTTAGGGACAGTCTGCCAAGAGTCCCGCATGGTGTCTGATATGGGATACATTTTCTTAAAGTTAGGAGGAGGAGAGAACGGTATACCTGGTCTGTCCCTCCTTCTTAATAATATCCGAGATCCTCTTGGGAACCGGAAAAACATCAGTGTAAGTGGGGACTTCCAGATATTTGTCCATTTTACACAATTTCTCTGGTGGTACCATAATAGGGTCACAGTCATCCAGAGTCGCTAAGACCTCCCACAGTAACAAGCGGAGGTGTTCCAGCTTAAATTTAAAGGACATGACGTCCAAATCTGTCTGAGGTAACCCACTTCCCGGTTTCCGAAAGTTCTCCCTCAGACAAAAGTTCCCTGACCCCCAACTCAGATCCCTGTGAGGGCACATTGGAAATAGCCAACAAAGCATCAGAGGACTCAGTATTCACATTGATCCCTGTCCTACACTGGTAGCTTAGATAATACCTCTGTAAGGGTAGTTGACATAACTGCTTCCATATCCTGCAGAGTAAATGAATTAGACGCGGTTGAGGAACCCGGCGTCGCTTGGGTGGGCGTTAAAGATTTTGACACTTGGGGAGAATTAGGCGGCATATCCTGATTCTCTTCAGACTGAGAATCATCCTTAGGCACACTTTCAGTACATAAAATATGCTTTTTACATTCAAGGCCCTTTCAGTACAAGAGGTACACAAAGTAAGAGGGGTTCCACGATGGCTTCTAAACACATAGAACAAGGAGTTTCCTCAAGTTCAGACATGTTAAACAGACTAGCAATAGAGAAACTAAAACTAACACCTCACTTTACCTCCTATTATTAACACAAGCAAAGAGAATGACTGGGGGTGGAGGGAAGGGAGGAGCTATATATACAGCTCTGCTGTGGTGCTCTTTGCCACTTCCTGTTAGCAGGAGGATAAATCCCACAAGTAAGGATGAAATCCGTGGACTCTTCATATCTTGTAGAAGAAATATATGTATATAATCATATGCATATATATTTACATTAAAGGCACTTTTCAGTGCTATTTTTTTCTAACACCCCACTCCCACCAACTTTACCTCCAAAATACTGCCTAGTGCAGTGCAGTTATTTATTATTTTTAATAAAAAAACTATAATGCCCTTTATTTTGAGGGCATTTGGGACACTTTTAGAAAATTAACAAGAGATCTAATCTCTGGTTAATTTTCTGATTGCTAATTTCTACTGCGAGCTTGTGGTAGCAATAACCAGCTACTTGTAATGGCTGGTTAATTATCGCATGCCCACAAACGGACAAATTTGCCCGTTTGAGGGAGCATGATAATTTAGAGCTCCACTTGTAATCTAGCCTAAATGTTTAATTAAGTGTAATTATGGAGAATTAGGTTATAGGAAAACAATTGCAACAAACAAGCTGGTGAGTGTTTATGAAGTTTTCGCATTTTACCAGTATGATAATTTATAGAGGAACTACATAAAAGATGATTCATGTGCCTTTTTTATATAACACAACACCAATCTGGAAGATTAATACCCTTAGAAAATATATATTACATATATCTTACCACAGCGAATGGTTTCCAGAAGAAAGAAGATTAAGAAAACATAATTTATGCTTGCCTGATAAATTAATTTCTTTCATGGTGTTGAGAGTCCACAATCCATTGCTTCTGGGAATTACTCTTCTCTAACACTAGGAGGAGGCAAAGATTCCCAAACCCCAAGAGCTCTATAACACCCCTCCCACCTCAAACATACCTCTGTCTAATGCATAGTCAAGCAAAGTGAGGTAAGAAAAAAGAAAAATAGCCATAAAAAAGAGCAGGGAAAAAAGATGTGCTAAAAAAAGAAAAAGAAAAATTAACCTAAAAAACATACGTTAAGCATATACAGGTGGCCCTCGTTTTACAACGGTTCAATTTACACCGTCTCAGAATAACAACCTTTTTTCCAGTCATGTGACTGCTATTGAAAAGCATTGAGAAGCAGTGCATTTATTCAAATAGCCAGTAGGTGGAGCTGTCCACTTGTGTTGCAGCAAAGCCAAGCAAGCTGAAATTAATCAGTTTAACCAGATCTGAGCTATCGAGTAGATTTCAAAGGAACAAGATCTTCCTGTCTATAAGTCCAGTTTGGAATGCATAGAAAGAACTGTTTGCAGAAAAATGCAAGTGAAGTTTGTGTTGTGATTATTTTATTAGGTTTATAATGCTGTTTAGCAAACTTTTTGTTAATTTAATTTAGTTTAATGATATATTCTGTGTTGTGTGATTCTTTTATTAGGTTTAATGCTGTTTAGCATTTAAAGTCTTCATTGCAAAGCTTTAAAAATAATGTATTAGGTGTTACTTATGACAATTTTGAGAGGGGCCTGGAATCTATCTCCCTCACTTCCCATTGACTTATAAGCTGGGTTTCAATTTACAACTGTTTCGATTTACAACCATTTCTTCTGGAACCTAACCACGACGTAATCTGAGGGCTACCTGTATTGTGTTTTCGTTCATACAGGTGTTTAGAGTCCACAATCCATAATCCATTACTCCTGGTAACTAATACCCAAGCTGTGGAGTCCACGAGTAATAACATAAAAGGGAGGGATTTAAAAAACAGAATTTATGCTTACCTGATAAATTACTTTCTCTTACGGTGTATCCAGTCCACGGATTCATCCTTACTTGTGGGATATTCTCATTCCCTACAAGAAGTGGCAAAGAGAGCACACAGCAGAGCTGTCCATATAGCTCCCCCTCAGGTTCCCCCCCCCCAGTCATTCGACCGACGGTTAGGAGAAAAAGGAGAAACCATAGGGTGCAGTGGTGACTGTAGTTTTACATAAATAAATTTGAACCTGACTTAATTGCCAGGGCGGGCCGTGGACTGGATACACCGTAAGAGAAAGTAATTTATCAGGTAAGCATAAATTCTGTTTTCTCTTACATGGTGTATCCAGTCCACGGATTCATCCTTACTTGTGGGATACCAATACCAAAGCTTTAGGACACGGATGAAGGGAGGAAACAAGTCAAGTAACCTAAACGGAAGGCACCACTGCTTGCAAAACCTCTCTCCCAAAAATAGCCTCCGAAGAAGCAAAAGTATCGAATTTGTAAAATTTGGCAAAAGTATGCAGTGAAGACCAAGTCGCTGCCTTACAAATCTGTTCTACAGAAGCCTCATTCTTGAAAACCCATGTGGAAGCCATAGCTCTGGTGGAATGAGCTGTAATACGTTCAGGAGGCTGCTGACCAGCAATCTCATAAGCCAATCGGATGATGCTTTTCAGCCAGAAGGAAAGAGAGGTAGCAGTCGCTTTCTGACCTCTCCTCTTACCAGAATAGACAACAAATAAGGAAGATGTTTGTCTGAAATCTTTAGTTGCTTGAAAATAGAATTTCAAAGCATGAACCACATCAAGAGTGTGTAATAATCGTTCCTTCTTAGAAACTGGATTAGGACACAGAGAAGGAACAATAATTTCCTGGTTATTATTCTTATTAGAAACAACTTTCGGAAGAAAACCAGGTTTGGTACGCAAAACAACCTTATCTGCATGGAACACCAGATAGGGCGAATTACACTGCAAAGCAGACAATTCACAAACTCTTCGAGCAGAAGAAATAGCTACCAAAAACAAAACCTTCCAAGATAATAACTTAATGTCTATGGAATGTAAAGGTTCAAACGGAACCCCTTGAAGAACTGAAAGAACTAAATTAAGACTCCATGGAGGAGCCACAGGTTTATAGACAGGCTTGATTCTCACTAAAGCCTGTACAAACGCCTGAACATCTGGTACTGCTGCCAGACGCTTGTGTAACAGGATAGACAGAGCAGATATCTGTCCCTTTAAGGAACTAGCTGACAATCCCTTCTCCAATCCTTCTTGGAGAAAGGACAATATCCTGGGAATCCTAACTTTACGAACTGGTAATGCTTGTCCAGAAAGGCGAACCTTAGGAACTGATGATGATCTTTGTGGATAGGAATATGTAGGTACGCATCCTTTAGATCCACGGTAGTCATATATTGACCTTCCTGGATCATCGGTAAGATTGTCCGAATGGTTTCCATTTTGAATGATGGAACTCTGAGGAATTTGTTTAGAATTTTCAGATCCAGGATTGGCCTGAAAGTTCCTTCCTTTTTGGGAACTACAAACAGGTTTGAGTAAAAGCCCAGTGTGTTCTACAATTGGAACTGGGTGTTTCACTCCCATCTTTAGAAGATCTTCTACACAGCGTAAGAACGCCTGTTTCTTTGTCTGGTCTGAAGACAAACGAGACACGTGGAACCTTCCCCTTGGAGGAGAGTCCTTGAATTCTAGAAGATACCCTGAGCAACAATTTCTAATACCCAGGGATCTGGAACATCTCTTGCCCAAGCCTGAGCAAAGAGAGAAAGTCTGCCCTCTACTAGATCCGGTCCCGGATCGGGGGCTACCCCTTCATGCTGTCCTGGTAGCAGCCGCAGGCTTCTTGGCCTGTTTACCCTTATTCCAGCCCTGAAAGGGTTTCCAGGATGCTTTGGGCTGTGAAGTGTTACCCTCTTGCTTTGCGGCAGCAGAGGTCGAGGCAGGTCCGCTCCTGAAGTTGCGAAAGGAACGAAAATTAGCCTTGTTTTTGGCCTTAAACGGTCTATCCTGCGGAAGGGCATGGCCCTTTCCCCCAGTGATATCTGCGATAATTTCTTTCAACTCTGGACCGAAAAGGGTCTTTCCCTTGAAAGGAATGTTTAGTAACTTTGTTTTGGACGACACGTCAGCCGACCATGATTTGAGCCAAAGCGCTCTTCGCGCCATAATGGCAAAACCAGAATTTTTCGCCGCTAACTTAGCTAATTGGAAGGCGGCATCTGTGATAAAAGAATTAGCCAGCCTTGTTTTTGGCCTTAAACGGTCTATCCTGCGGAAGGGCATGGCCCTTTCCCCCAGTGATATCTGCGATAATTTCTTTCAACTCGGGACCGAAAAGGGTCTTTCCCTTGAAAGGAATGTTTAGTAACTTTGTTTTGGACGACACGTCAGCCGACCATGATTTGAGCCAAAGCGCTCTTCGCGCCATAATGGCAAAACCAGAATTTTTCGCCACTAACTTAGCTAATTGGAAGGCGGCATCTGTGATAAAAGAATTAGCCAGCTTTAGAGCATAATTCTATCCATGACTTCGTCATATGAAGTCTCCATCTGGAGCGACTCCTCCAGCGCCTCAAACCAAAAAGCCGCTGCAGTAGTTACAGGAATAATGCAGGCAATTGGTTGAAGAAGGAAACCTTGCTGAACAAACATTTCTTCAGCAAACCTTCCAATTTTTTATCCATAGGATCTTTGAAAGCACAACTGTCTTCTATTGGAATGGTTGTGCGCTTGGCTAGAGTTGAAACTGCTCCTTCAACCTTAGGGACCGTCTGCCACGCGTCCCGCCTGGGTCATTTATGGGGAACATTTTCTTAAAGATAGGGGGGGGGAACAAAGGGTACACCTGGTCTCTCCACTCCCTAGTCACAATATCCGCCATCCTCTTCAGTATCGGAAAAGCATCAATGTATACAGGGACTTCTAGAAACCTGTCCATTTTACACAATTTTTCTGGGACCACCATGGGGTCACAATCATCCAGCGTAGCTAAAACCTCCTTAAGCAGTACGCGGAGGTGTTCCAGCTTAAATTGAAACGCTAAGACATCTGATTCTGCCCGCTGAGAAACTTTTCCTGTGTCAGAAATTTCTCCCTCGGAATGCCCCTCCCTCACTGCCACTTCTGAGTGTTGTGAGGGTACAACGGATAGATCATCCAAAGCCTCTGATTGCTCATCCTCTGTTCTTAAATCTGAGCTATCACGCTTTTTAGGAAGTTTGGATAGAAAAGCTGCAAGGGAATTATCCATGACTGCTGCTAATTGTTGTTATGTAATAGGGCCCAATGCTAGAGGTACTAGGCAACGCTTGCGCGGGCGTAACTGGTGTCGACACATGGGGAGAGGAAGGAGGACTATCCTTGTTACCTTCCATCAAAGAATCATCTTGGGCTACATTTTTAAGTGTCACTGCATGGTCTTTAAAATGTTTAGAAACCTTAGCACACTTTAAACACAAATGTAAAGGGGGTACCCCCATGGCTATTAAACACATAGAACAGGGTCTATCTGTAGGCTCAGAAATGTTAAACAGACTTAGACAGCACTCAAATACAGTAAAATACAAGTTTTGAAAAAACGGTACTGTGCCTTTAAATAAAAAAGCGCATACTTTTTTTACTAAATCTCAAAAAAACATCCAATCTTTATGATCCTAATGCTTTGAAATGATTGCACAGTAAATTTCAAGACAATTAACCCCTTATTGCCCAAACCGGAGCAGATTAAAGCAGACCACCGGTTTAACAAGCTACAGCACCATGCCACAGTCTCTGCTGCGGCCCTACCTTCCTTGGGGATTTGTTTTGGATGAAAATAAGCCTCTCTGGAGTCCTTCTAGCAATCTCTGGACCCTGCACGTGAAACTGCAGGAAGCTGACTTGCAAAAGAACTGCGCAACTGAGGCGCGAAAATTAGGCCCCTTCCGTCTTCACTCCGGAGTTGTGGGGCCTTCCCAAGCCAAAATAGGTGTCTAAAGATATGCCAGGCGTAATAAAACCCCAAAAAGTGTTCCAAACGTAATAAACACTTGTACAAATATCAGATTATAGTAATAAAATAATCGATTTTCCCATAACAATGTCCACCAGTGATTTAAGCCCTTTAACTAAGCCATCCTTCTATACTGAGTTATGGATTACCTTCCCACATGGGGATTCTTGTCAGTCTTCTAGCATTACCAAGTCTTGACTAGAAAAAAAGTGACTGAGCATACCTTAAAGCAGTTAAGCCTGCAAACTGTTCCCCCCAACTGAAGTTCTCCGGTACTCAACAGTCTTGTGTGGGAACAGCAATGGATTTTAGTTACAACATGCTAAAATCTTTTTCCTCTCAGCAGAAATCTTCATCACTTTCTGCCTCAGAGTAAATAGTACAAACCGGCACTATTTTAAAATAACAAACTCTTGATTGAAGAAATAAAAACTACAAATCTAACACCACATTCACTTTACCCTCCCGTGGAGATGCTACTTGTTAGAGCGGCAAAGAGAATGACTGGGGGGGCGGAGCCTGAGGGGGAGCTATATGTACAGCTCTGCTGTGTGATCTCTTTGCCACTTCCTGTAGGGAATGAGAATATCCCACAAGTAAGGATGAATCCGTGGACTGGATACACCATGTAAGAGACATATTTTTTCACTGAGAAATTAAATCCAGAACCCCCCCCCCCCAAATTTTTTTTTTTTAATGTAATTAACATTAACATGCAAAAAAATCAAACTGAGACAGCTGTATGAAGAACCTTCCTACCAAAGACTTTTTAAAAAACATCAAAATGGTAGAATTTTTTAAAAGTATGCAAAGAAGACAGAGTAGCTGCCATGCAAATCTTGTCAACTGAAGCCTTATTCTTGAAGGCCCAAGATGTGGAAACTGACCTAGTAGAATGAGCAGGACACTGACCTGCCTCGAAATAAGCTTTGTGAATTAAAAGTCTCAACCAAGAGGCCAAAGAAACAGCAGAAACTTTCTGACCCTTCCTGGGAACAGACAAATGAATGAAAAACTAGAAGTTTGTGTAAAGTCCTTAATAGCATCAATTTAATATTTCAATGCCCTAACAACGTCCAAAGAATGCAAAGATCTTGCTGAAGCATTCTTAGGATTAGGACGCAAAGAAGAACCAACCATTTCTCTACTAATGTTGTCTCCTAGGCGCGCAAAACAGCAAGGGAATAGTGTAAAGGATCTGTTCCAGGGTCATAAATATTAGCAAATATATATATATGAAGAAATTAACTATGCTCCATTTTTATGAATTACAAAGGAACAAAAATTAGAAATATGATGGTACTCTAGGCAAATCATATTATTAATGTGAACTGTAATACCTTAGGTTTTTGCTAAATCCCATAGTGAAATTGGGGCAATATGATGATTTACGATTGCAAGAATAATAGATAGTAAAGATATACTAATAAACTCCACTTAAAATTTCTTTGTATATTATTTGGAAATAATATAATCATCTTGTATATATTGTGACAGAAAGCAAGGCCTGGTTATAAATGGAAGATATTTAAGACCAAGCATTGTACATGCTATTTCTCCTTTCAGTTAAAACCCCAGGGAGAAAGAGTGTGTATTTGATTATCCCAGACAGCTGTGAAGCTGTCCAGCAGCTAATCACAGGTGTGGCTAATTAGAAGTTGTGAGGGTTTAAATAGCAGCCTCACTTAGGCCTTGAGAGAGAGATATACAGCTACAGAAGCTGGTGTGTGTGTTTGTTACACTGTGTAAAAGACTTTTGTTCCTGTGAACTGTAAAAGGACATTATTTTTACAAAGCACTTGTGGAATGCTGTGAAGTGCTGGGACACATTTAAAAGCACTTAACTTTGCTGCAGAGGAAGGATTTCCCTCTTTTGAAAATGAACTGCCTGTTTGTTATTGCTGTGAAAAATAAAGCCTTTTAAACTACAGTGGATTGTCCTGTGCTGCATTTGTGCCCTAGAAGACCGTGGTTAAAAGTGTTCCTGTCACACTTGGTGGAGAATCCGGGCAACCACGTTGTATGTCTGTGGGCATAATAATCTGCAAGCAACATGGAGGAAGTCATTAAAGCTTTGATCCATTCTAATGCTATACAGCAGGAGACTAACAGAAAAGCTGCTGAAAATAGTGCAGCACTGCAACAGTTGGTCTTGGCCCAGTCAGAGAGTGCTATGCTGCTGGCTAAATCACAGAAGGAGAACACTGAATTGTTGATACAACAGATGGCTGCTGTGCAAGCTGAGACATTCAGGAAGACCCGGGAGGAGCAGCAAAGTGCTACACAGACTCTGCAACGAGAGGTTCAAGCCATATCAGAAAGACTGAACTCTGAATATGTTGGTGGCAGCCAAGGTTCCAGAGCAATAAGGGCTAGTCATTATCTTCAAAAAATGACAGCAGCTGATGATGTTGCGGCGTATCTTTTGGCATTTGAACGCACAGCAGAAAGAGAAAAATGGCCGACAGTTGAGTGGGCGAGTATAGTTGCGCCATTTCTTAGTGGTGAACCTCAGAACGCCTACTTTGATTTAGAGCCAGCACAAGCCGGTGACTATGAGAAATTGAAAGCAGAAATCCTTGCACGCCTGGGGGTGACTTCGGCAGTCCGTGCACAAAGATTCCATTCCTGGATGTTTTCATCTCATAATGCTGCAAGATCCCAGATGTTCGACCTTATACACCTTGCCAGGAAGTGGCTGCAACCAGAGGTTAATTCGGCTACCAAAATAGTGGAACTACTGGTGATGGACCGGTTTCAGCGTGGATTACCTGCTTCCCTGCGGCGGTGGGTTAATCAAGGTGATCCTCAAATAGCGGATCAGTTGATTGTATTGGTCGAAAGATTTATAGCTTCAGGAGAAGTTTTGGAACAATCTTCAATGGATCAGCCCCACAATCCCAAGTCCCAAAGCTCTACAAGAACTGGTAAGACTGTTCAGGGGATAAAGGGGATAAGAGAGCAGCAGGTGTATAGGCAAAACACCAGAGACATTTCCCCAGGAATTAAGGAAACATTTAAATATAACCAACCTGTAAGATGTTTTAAATGTAATGAGGTTGGGCATATTGCTAGAGACTGTGATAAAGATGAATTTATGGACTGTAATGTTGCACATTCACTATTGTCTAATAGCAACAGCTCTGTTAATAATGATTCCCATTGGTGTACTGTGATGGTTAATGGTAAAGTGCCTAAGGCTTTGCTTGATTCAGGAAGTATGGTCACACTAGTGGCTAAATCTTTAGTACCAGATGCAATATTAGATTATGGGGAAAAATGGGAATTATCTGTGTTCATGGAGATAAACAGGAATATCTTACAGCTGAGGTGGAGATTGAGACTCAGTGTGGTAAATTAAAATATTGTGTTGGTGTAGTACCAAATTTAGCCCATGAGGTGGTGATAGGGAGAGATTTTCCAAAATTTCTGGAGCTATGGGAATCTCCAGAAATATGTCAAACTTCTGATATTTATGTATTTCCTTTCTCTGAAACTGATTTTGAAGGGGGTTCCATTGAAAAGGAGAAAAATAAGATTTATTGCCCTATGCCTGTATTAGTAGGTGATCAACCTTCTCAGAGTAATGAAGTACCAAGTACTAGCTCGGAAAATATTGATGATTTGATAGATCTGGTTGGTGGCCCTGGTAATTTTAAAAAAGCCCAATGGGAGGATCCAACATTGGTAGAGGCAAGAAATAATATCAGGGTTATAAATGATGTTGTGACACAGCCAGGAAATGTATTACCCTATCCTTATTTTGAAGCAGTTAATGATTTGGTATATCGTGTAGAGAAGAAAGGAACAGACATTGTTAAACAACTTTTGGTGCCCCAGACTTTTAGGAACACTGTTTTAAATCTTGCACATAACACATTCTAGGGGGGCATTTGGGAGTTGAGAAAACCAAAGAGAGAGTTCTTAGAAGGTTTTATTGGCCAGGGATATTTGTAGCCATCAAGGATTATTGTGCTTCATGCCCTAAGTGTCAACTTACAGCTCCTGCTAAAGATTTTCGTAACCCTTTAGTGCCCTTGCCTATAATTGATGTGCCTTTTGAAAGAATTGCTATGGACTTGGTGGGTCCGCTGGTTAAATCTGCTAGAGGACATCAGTATATACTGGTAATCCTTGATTATGCTACACGTTATCCTGAGGCAGTTCCCCTTCGTAACAGCTCTGCAAAGTCCATAGCAAAAGAACTCATGCTAATGTTTAGCAGGGTCGGGATACCTAAGGAAATTTTGACAGACCAAGGAACTCCATTTATGTCCAGGGTTACAAAAGAATTGTGTAAGTTGTTTGGCATAAAACAACTAAGGACCTCAGTATATCACCCTCAGACTGATGGTTTAGTAGGAAGGTTTAACAAAACTCTCAAAAGTATGCTAAGAAAGGTAATTGACACAGATGGGAGAAATTGGGACCTTCTGTTACCCTATTTAATGTTCTCTATCAGGGAGGTTCCCCAGGCTTCTACAGGTTTTTCCCCATTTGAACTGTTATATGGGCGGCATCCCAGGGGATTACTAGATATAGTTAAAGAGACTTGGGAGCAAGAGACAACACCTTATCGAAGTATTATTGAACATATTTCCCAAATGCAGGATCGTATGGAAGCTGTCATGCCCATTGTAAGGGAACATATGGGAAAAGCACAGGAAGCACAAAAGTACAGCTACAACCGTAATGCTAGAGCCAGGGTGTTTCAACCTAGGGATAGGGTGTTAGTTCTGGTCCCTACAGTTGAAAATAAATTCTTGGCTACTTGGCAGGGCCCATATGAGATAATTGAGAAAGTGGGTGATGTTAATTACAAAGTAAGTCAGCCAGGGAGAAAACCTGAGCAAATATATCATATAAATCTGTTAAAACCTTGGAAAGATAGGGAAGTTTTAGTTGCCTTAAAACCTACAGAACTCCCTGTCACTGAACCAGAGGTAAATATATCAGAAACCCTATCTGTACATCAAAAGCGAGAGGTCAAGGATTTTATTAGAAGAAACAAAGAGGTATTTTCTGTGGTACCGGGAAAAACTAATGTTATTAAGCATGACATAATAACAGAACCAGGGAAGAAGGTCTGCCTTAAACCCTATAGGGTCCCTGAGGCTCGTAGAAAGGCTATTAAACTGGAGGTAAAAAAAATGTTAAAGCTTGGGGTAATTGAGGAATCACAAAGTGAGTGGAACAGTCCAATTGTGCTTGTTCCAAAGCCGGATGGTTCATTAAGGTTCTGTAATGACTTTCGTAAGCTTAATTGTGTTTCCAAATTTGACACCTACCCAATGCCTAGAGTAGATGAGTTAATAGAAAGGCTAGGAAAAGCACGTTATCTCACTACAATTGATTTAACGAAAGGGTATTGGCAGGTGCCTCTCACTAGTCAAGCAAAGGAAAAGACAGCTTTTTCAACCCCAGAGGGCTTATTTCAGTATACGGTGTTGCCATTTGGTTTACATGGGGCCCCGGCAACATTCCAGAGGATGATGGATAGAATTCTGAAACCCCCATGTTCGTTATGCGGCAGCATATTTGGATGATGTTATAATTTATAGTACAGATTGGGAATCCCATCTTCCAAAAGTTCAAGCAGTACTTGATGCAATACGGTCCGCTGGGTTAACTGCCAATCCTGCAAAATGTACTGTTGGTTTACAGGAAGCTAAGTACTTGGGTTATACTATTGGTAGATGATTAGTTAAACCTCAGACAACAAAAATAGAGGCCATACAGAACTGGCCACAGCCTCTAACTAAAAAACAAGTAAGAGCATTTATTGGGATAACTAGTTATTATAGAAGGTTTATCCCGAATTTCGCTACAATTGCGGCACCCTTGACGGATCTCACAAAAGCAAGGGCCCCAATTATGATAAAATGGTCCCCAGAAGCAGAACAAGCTTTTAAGCAGTTGAAAGATGCCCTTTGTGCCCATCCAGTTTTGGTAACCCCCAATTTCGCTAAAGATTTTATTGTACAGACAGATGCCTCTGATGTTGGTTTAGGAGCAGTTCTCTTGCAGGAGTGTCAGGGAGAAGAGCATCCTGTCCTTTTCCTAAGCAGAAAACTTATTTCACAGGAAAAGAACTATTCTATAGTGGAGAAAGAATGCCTTGCCATTAAGTGGGCTTTAGAGACCCTTAGGTACTATCTGTTGGGAAGAAAATTTAAATTAATAACAGATCATGCTCCTCTCACATGGATGAGTCAGAATAAGGAAACAAATTCAAGGGTTACTAGGTGGTTTCTTAGCTTGCAACCCTTCAATTTTACTGTTGAGCACAGGGCCGGTCTTTTGCAGGGCAATGCTGATGGTTTGTCTCGGGTACATTCATTGATGTCCATGGTCGCTCAACCCACTGGGTGTGAGCTGGGGGGGAGGATATGTGACAGAAAGCAAGGCCTGGTTATAAATGGAAGATATTTAAGACCAAGCATTGTACATGCTATTTCTCCTTTCAGTTAAAACCCCAGGGAGAAAGAGTGTTATTTGATTATCCCAGACAGCTGTGAAGCTGTCCAGCAGCTAATCACAGGTGTGGCTAATTAGAAGTTGTGAGGGTTTAAATAGCAGCCTCACTTAGGCCTTGAGAGAGAGATATACAGCTACAGAAGCTGGTGTGTGTGTTTGTTACACTGTGTAAAAGACTTTTGTTCCTGTGAACTGTAAAAGGACATTATTTTTACAAAGCACTTGTGGAATGCTGTGAAGTGCTGGGACACATTTAAAAGCACTTAACTTTGCTGCAGAGGAAGGATTTCCCTCTTTTGAAAATGAACTGCCTGTTTGTTATTGCTGTGAAAAATAAAGTCTTTTAAACTACAGTGGATTGTCCTGTGCTGCATTTGTGCCCTAGAAGACCGTGGTTAAAAGTGTTCCTGTCACAATATATAGGATGTATTTACTGTGAGGTATAACCTGTTTTGGAAATATTGTATCTATTCTGGTAAATATAGCATTATAGTAACGATTGTGGCAACATAGTATTTGAATGTGAATACAATTATACACCTGGCAATTAAAGTAAGAAAAAGGAGGAGTTTTCAGGCAGACTTAAGGCAACACAGGTCTGCAAGTGATTAAAAACTCAGCCGGAAGAAGCCCAATGCTTTGTGGGTGAAACGCACGTAGCTGTTTTAGAATGCCGGTGGAGTAACAGCTGATCTCTACCGAGCACACGCTGAAGCCCTGATCAGATTGTGGAGTCGTAAGGAGCCAAAAAGTACAGCGTCCTGCAAACAAGTAAGGCTTGGAATTTACCCCAAGTGCCTTTCACACTTTGGATATGCTTGAGACAGAAGGGATAAAAAGAACAGGTAAAATTATTCCTTAAATAATAGAAGCGGATAAACATTGACACTGGTATACTGGGTCTTAAGTCAATCTTAAGGTAACCTCCAAGACCGCTACACTAGCTGCTGTGAAAATTGTGATAAAACAGCACAACTGTTTAAATTACCTGTCTTTCCATTGGTATACTTGATCCTAAGTCGATCTTAGGTTAACTTTCAATACCGCTATACCTGCTGTTGTGGAAATTGTGATAAAACAGCGGTACTGTTCACTTTACCTGTCTTTCATAATAGACTTTCATATATTGCAGGATGCATTATACTCTTGGAGACCTACTAATGGAACTTGGTTGTTTCGATTTGCAAACCAGGAATAAGCTTTCAATTTATACCCTGGAATAGAGGCCTCTATATAGGGTTTATTAATACGACTCACCTTATAACATGGGACCTTCAGATGTTTAGTTATAATTTGTTGCCACATAGAATTCATAATATGTACACTGTTTTTTTGCTATAATCTTAATTGCAGATAAATTGTTAAAACAACACGACCTGTAATCTGTCTTTGTTTCTCTAGGGAAGTACTAACCCTGGTAATTTTATTTTCATTTATCCCAATGTGCTGGATTAAGAGTTACTATTTTCTCTTAGATTTATATATATATATATTTATATATATATATATATATATATATATAAAACTTAAAAAGTGCCAATAACATAGCTATAGTAGTGTCTAAATGTTAATAAATGATACTTACCAATGGACACTCGTCCACTAGCAAACAAGTAGCAGACAGCCAAACCAGTACTGAAACATATCAACAGAGCTTATGGAATAGGGGTATATTGTAGATCCATAAAGGGAGGCAAAAGACAAATCCTTGCAACCAAATATGGAGGGTTTATGAAAGATTTCGCATGAGGTGAAAAAAAGAATAACAAACCATACCCCATACACCTCCCTCTGACAAGCACTGTACTCTGAGGGGAAACCAGGCCTCAATATAGATTGAAGAATCAAAGGCAAATCTTCAATCTTCAACCACCTCCAGCGGAGGCAAAGTAAAGATTGAGCTATGTGTGAGGTGGGAGGGGTTATATAGAGCTCTTGTGGTTTGGGAATCTTTGTCTCCTCCTAGTGGTCAAGAAGAGTAATTACCAGGAGTAATGGATTGTGGACTCTCACCACCTGTATGAAAGAAAGTAATAAAGGAGCCCACAATTCCCCCTGTATTTGTTTGTTAAACTTTGTCTGGTGTTTATTGTATTGTACTGTACAGTACTTTTATCTTTGTACCCATGGACAGCGCTGCGGAATCTGTTGGCGCTTTATAATAAAAAGGAGTCAAAAGACTTGGAAATGTATGGATGATATATGCTAAAACAAAAATGTTAAGGATTAAACTGTGCATAAAACTCAAAGATGAAACTAGAATATCTGGCTGCAACATAATGTTTATGTAAACCAGACCTCATTAACTGCACTGATTTAGCTGCAAGACTGGGTATATTTTCTACACTCAGGTAATACAGAGATGCTGATTGGCACTGATCATGGTTGTGTGAAGCTTACATATAAGATTATGTTCAGTGGACCTTTGCGTGTAACACAACTAAATTGTGGCCTCCAATTTAAAAAAAATGTTGAATAACCTAGATGTTTGGTAAGTCTATTCTTCAGAGGAAATCACAGGGCACAGAACAGCTGAAACTTAAGATTTTTCAAAATCTCTTGAACAGATCATTTGACCATGTTCTTTAATGGGCTCTGACTTCCATTTAGCTTCTATAATCATTTTGGTGAAACTGGTGTATGGCACAGAGCTTGTTGGGGACCTGGTCAGACCTGTTTCACATTAAAATATAAAATTAAACCATTAAACATGTCAAAAGTGTTATTTTTCTAATCACTTATATTAAAACACTGGCATATCGTTGCAGACCTCAGGTGCCCCTAGAGATCTTTAGAGCTGAGTTCCAGAGGTTGTGTTAATCTATACAAGACAGTTCCCTTAGCCAAATTAGAATGCTTTTTACAAACGTATACACATCTGAAACTGATAGTAGTTGTAATCCTCCAAGAATTCAAAATATCCATTTGGCAATTGTAAAAAATAAAATATGTGAGATACTCGGTGGTAAAATATAACTTACACAGTGGAGGGACTAAACATTTGTACACCATTGTAACAGAATATTTTCAGATTCTGTCTGATAACAATGAGCATGATCACAGCTTGGGAGGTCAATCTGTCTATATAGGTACATTTCCTCCTATTGCAGACAAAGCTCTGATTTCAACGTGCACTGGAAGCCATTTGATTTAAAATACAGAGCGAGAGAGAGGAACAGAGTACACAGAAAAATGTGCAAGTCCTACACAATCATCACCCAATGTATAAGAAGTTAAAGACAGATAAAATAACATTAACATTACCTCTATGGAGAGTGGAGTGTGCTTTATTAGATCCAAAGAAATAAATGCTCCTTCTGAGCTAGAAAGGGGAGAAATTATTCTTGAAAACGTTATATAGATAGGAAGATTGATGGAGAAGCCGGATGAGACTTATTTTTTTTTCTCTCTCTCTCCTCTACTTGTCAGCTAAATACATTAACCTTTTTGGTTTTTTTTTACCACTACTATGGTCAGGCTTGCCTCAAGGTTCCAGACCAATCATTTCCTAAGTTGTTTAATTATGTATAGTTTAAATGGACACTCAAGTCAAAATAAACTTTTATGATTCAGACAGAACATGCAGTTTTAATACACTTTCCAATTTACTTCCATTATCAAATTCTGCACAGTCTTGTTTTATTCACACTTTCTGGGGAACAAGATTCTACTGAGCATGTGCACAAGCTCACAGGGTATACGTATACTAGTCTGTGATTGGCTGATGTTTGTCACATGATACAGGCTGCCGGAAAATGGGAGGAATAAATCAATTTGTCAGAAAAAAATCTACTGCTTATTTGAATTTCAGAGTAAGTGCTATTGCGTTGTCTTTTTATTATGTACTTGTTAATTATGTAATTCTACTGCATTGATTGGTCCTTTAATAAAAACAAAAAAATGTAAATAACTATTCTCATACATCCTTACAACTGTTTATATGAGTCACAACAAACACTGTTTGTGTCATTGATTGCATGTGTCTTGACTCTGCAAAATGCTTTGTACATATTTCAATCAACATTTCTGTAAATGAATATTGTATATTATGTACTCTGTATCAAGCAATGCCATTTAATCTGCTTTCTTTGTACCCTCTCACATGTATAATTGTCACATATATGTAGTATTACAAACCATCTTAGGTACTGGCAGTCTGCCAGCATGAAAATTTAAGGTTATAATTTTTTAATTAAATATTTTGTATATTTTTTTTATATTTTCTGCAGTGTAGGATCCCACCCTTACCCTCCAACCTCCCTGATCCCTTCCAATCAGCTCTCTAACCCTTCCCTCTCTAACTAGTGTCTGCCATCTTTTTTTTTTTTTTTTTAATTCTGTAGTGTAGTGGTCCCACCCCACCTCAGGATCATTAGTTGGGGAGCTCCCACTCCACCCTTTCTCTGTAGTGTAGTTCCCCATCCCTCGCTGTCCCTTTTTTTTTTTTCTGCAGTGTAGGGCCATCCAAGTCCCTAACCCTACGCTGCTGGACCTCCCAAACTCCTCCCGGATTCCCTCCCACACCTCCTGCCCGCACCAACAGATGATCGTTACAGATGGTGACACACATAGTATCACTGTCTATAACAATCTGGCATCTGCCTTCATATGGAACTGGAGCAGCGATCGTCCTTTGGTTCCCTATGAAGACAGATGCGATGAGCTCAGGAACTCCATCTCCTGCAGCTCAGACGTATCTTGTACATTGTGCAGTAAAATAAGCAAAGTACTGCACAACGTATGTATATATATATTATATATATATATATATATTATATATATACACACACACAATGCCTTGCAAAAGTATTCAACCCCCTTGGCATTTTTCGTGTTTTGTTGCCTCACAACCTGGAATTAACATGGATTGTTTGAGGATTTGCATCATTTAATTTACAGAACATGCCCACAACTTTGAAGATGTTTTTTTTTTATTGTGAAGCAAACAACAAATAGGACAAAATAACAGAAAAAGTCAATGTGCATAACTATTCACCCCCCTAAAGTCAATACTTTGTAGAGCCACCTTTTGCAGCAATCACAGCTCCAAGTCGCTTTGGATACGTCTCTATGAGCTTGCCACATCTTACCACTGGGATTTTATTACAAGACCAGAGACTCATATTTTGCTAACTCTTTCTTTACTACTTAAATGCAGTTTTTTAAAGTATACATAAAAATACAACAAACTGTCAAAATTTTGAAAAGGAGACAGTAAAACAAATAACAGATCAGTGACCAATAAAAATTAGAGAACTGATTAAACTAAAACCACATAGCCAATCAGGTTACTAATGAGTCCTATAAACTGTCCAATATACGTTAAAACATCCTCTTTCTTTTACTGCTCAGAAAGATAAGTATTGTTCTATGGTGTTAATAAATAATAAGTGTTCTTGTTATTATTATTCATTTCTTTGGTTATCCTAATAATTTATTTCAGTTATGCATTCTTTTTAGTGTGTCTGATCTTTTGTAAAGTTTATTTTTAGTCCGTTTTTATTTTATTTACATTTCGTTGGTTTATTCTATCTCTTTGGTGTTTATTTTTTCCCCTATGTACTTCCGTTTTTCATTGTGTTTATTTTCCCTTATTTTTTAATAACCTACCTATTCGTTCAATATTTTCTAACTGTTGCGCTGTTTCTGCACTGTTCCGACGTCCATCTTGTGATTGTCGGTGTCAGTGCGCATGCGCAGTTATCCTCCTTCTCATTGCGCAGTTCAGTTGTCTTCCCGCCGTCAAACAACTGCTGCCGTCTTCGTTGTTGTAACTTTGTTACAATTCAGACACATACGTTGTTTATAATCAGTATTTTTTCATTGAATGGTCTCTGTCTCCATCTTATGGCCACTTCTGTTATTACTTTAAGTTTTTAATATCATTATTTATTTGTTTGCTCATATTCTTTGGGGTCAATTCTCAGTTTTTATATTTCATATATATATTTTAACTAGTTAATCTTAATTAATATTTTATTCAACTTAGTTTTTATAATATTGTATTATATATAAAGTTTTATTATTTTTATAATATTATATTTTATGTTCACTATGTCTCAATCATCTGATTTGAACCCTTCACTTAGTACTGAGGGCGTTCAAAAGATGATCGACAATTCAATGAATTCTATGTTAGAAAAGATTACCATTTTAATTAATAAATCCTCAAAAAAGGATTTAAAAAGAAAAAGACCTATTTCCAGTGGTGTTAAAACTAGTAAAAAATTAGTTAAAAAATCACGCCAACTTGTTGCTGGTTCTGCCGTTCCTTGCAGGAAAGGAAGAAAAACACCTGCTATTTCCTCTACTTCCAAGAGGTCACTAATGGGAGAGGCTTTGGCCAATGATGATAATTGTGAGATTTGTTCTGATTCAGAAATTAATTCAGATTCCTCTCTGGATTCAGTTAAATCTGAGGATTATTTATCTTATTCCTCATCTGAAAATTCTTCGGCTTCTCCGAAGATTAAAATATTCAAAAAATCTGTTAAAAAATCTAAACATCTGGATACTAATAAAGTTAAATTTTTTGATTGCCTAGGTAATCCTAGGTTTAATGCGGATGATTTGCATCATCCTAGATCTGCAGAGTAGTGTCCTTCATCTGATATTGCAGATTTTATGATTACCAGCTTCGCCAACCCTTAAAAAGGGATTCTAGGAATAAAATGAGGGCTGAATGTCCTAGACCAATTCTCCCAAACAATGCAAACAGTACCCCTGAAGTAGATCCAAAAATTTTAAAATGTATGGGTCACCAGGTTTCAAATTAAAGAAAGGTATGGACAGGGCCTGGAAAATTTGTCAGGATAAAATGCTTGACACAATCGGTCCTTTAGCAAAACTTTTTGATTTATCAGAACAAGCTGTATATGATAACACCCTTTTAGATCCGGTCATTGTCAGAGAATGGCTTCAGAGAATGCTATCATTTTTAGGGAACGCCAATTCTGCTATATACACTGAACGCAGACGTAATATTCTTAGAAGAATTGACCCCAGGGTATGTGATTTTGCAATTAACGAAATTCATACCGATACAAATGGCCTTTTATTTGGAGATACTTTTATAAAGGAATTAAACAGTTACGTAAATACGTTCTCCAATCTTAATAAAGTGAGAACATCAATGAAAAAGATCTTTCATCAGGATCGTTTTTCTGAACAGGCTGGGAAAGGTAGAGGCCGCTTTCCCGGCTCGTGCTTCATTCCCAAACAGGTCTCAATTTGCCAGTCAACAATTCCATAACCAGAGACAATATCAGAATCCAGTATCCTCAGGCTTCTTTCCATCTAGAGGAAGATTCTGGAACCCAAGATTTCAGCGTTCGAGGCAAAGATCCCGCACCCCTCAAGGTAAATCTTTCTTTTCTTCCTTATCAGATTTCTTCCCAAAACATAATAGGAGGCAGATTATCTCTTTTCACACACAATTGGAACATGATCACTTCAGATCAATGGGTTCTTCACACTGTTTCAGGTCTTTTTATAGATTTTATTTCTCCTCCATTTCAAAATTTTCTTCCCCTTCCAATAAAGTTTTCAGTCTCAGACAGAATTTTGGTTCAAAACGAAATTTCAAACCTTGTATTAAAACAAGCAATAGAACCAGTTTTAAATCCTCAAAATTGCTTCCTCAGCAATCTTTTTCTCGTAAAAAAGAAAAATGGCCAATTTCGTCCAGTTATAAATTTAAGATCTCTAAACGCCTTCGTTGTTTATCAACATTTCAAAATGGAAGGTATTCATCTTCTCAGAGATTGCCTTCTAGACAACGATTTTCTAGTCAGATTAGATCTAACAGATGCTTATCTTACAGTTCCTGTAGCTCAAGAACACAGGAAATTTCTTACTTTTGTTTGGGAAGAAAAGTATTGGAGTTTCACTTGTATGCCTTTCGGTCTATCTTCAGCCCCTTGGATATTCACCAAACTAATGAAACCTATAATTACTTGGCTTCGTCTTCGAGGTGTACGTCTTATCATCTATCTAGACGATATTTTGATTATGAATCAAAACTCTGTCACGCTAAAATCTCAACTCCAACTTACTATGTTCATTCTAGAAAATTTAGGTTTCTTGGTAAACAAAGAGAAGTCTGTTCTTTTTCCAACCAAATCTCTAACCTTTTTAGGTTTCAAAATAGACACTTCGAAATCTACACTAAGCCTTCCCAGAGACAAAATTGTGAATATCAAGAAAGAGATTTCAAAAACTCTTTCTTTATCATTGGTTCCCATCAGGACTATAGCCAGAATAGTTGGGTTACTTTCATCCTCTATTCAGGCTATTTTCCCTGCTCTCTTCATTACAGGGAACTTCAACGTTTAAAAATGTTTCCTCTTCAGAAAGGTCTTTCATATTCCCACTTAATTCCTCTCTCTTCAGAAGCCAAAGAAGAACTTTCATGGTGGCTATCCCATATAGAAGCTTGGATCGGGAGAGCCATTTTCGGAAAATCTCCGGATCTAATCATAGAATCCGATGCCAGTCGTTCGGGTTGGGGAGCTCGTTGTGGCCCCTCAATCACAGGAGGGAAATGGTCTTCAGAAGAAAAACGTTTTCATATAAATTGCTTAGAACTTTTGGCAGGCTCTTTTGCAGTCAAGAGTTTTGTCAAAAGTTCTTTTCCAGTGTCCATTTTACTCAGAATGGACAATATTTCTGCAGTTCGCTATTTGAATCGCCTAGGTGGTACTTCAGTTGGCGTCCAGATCCGGAAGCTTTGGCAATCGATGCATTTCTCCACCCTTGGCCTCTTCAGACAGCTTATGCATTTCCCCCATTCTCTATGATTCAGAGAACTATATCAGTAGTCCGTCGGGATCTCCTCTCAATTCTCCTAATCACTCCTCTTTGGCCATCTCAACCTTGGTACCCATCTCTTCTAGAATTGTCTGTCAACCATCCTGTTCTTCATCCAGTTTTCCCTCTTCTTTGTCAGATCCAGAAGGTCATCCTCACGATCTTATCCTTCAAGGATCTATTCGTCTCATAGCATGGTCAATTTCGGGCAATCTTCATCTCTCCAAGGTTTATCACAACAAGCTCAGGAACTCCTTGAAGACTCTTTGGCCCCCGGGACCAAAAAATGCTATTTTTCCGCATGGACCAGATGGTCTGGCTGGTGCGTGGAAAGAAGTTTGGATCCCCTTTCAGTGGATATAATTTATATCATTAACTTCCTCACATCCCTTTTTGATTCGGGATTAGCTTACAGCACCACCAATGTTTCTAGATCTGCCATTTCGGCTAAACATTCTTTTATTAATAATTTTCCTGTGGGACAACATCCTTTAATTCGTAAATTAATGAAAGCAATTAAACTAAGCTAAATTGGCTACCCTTTTGTGTTTAATTTCTTTTCGTAGAGTTTCTGATGTCAGAGCTTTAGATTTTAATTCTAAACGTTTTACCCCTGAAGGTGTTACTTTCTTTATATCTAAGAGAACTAAATCTTTTTCAACCTCAATATTCTATCCTTACTTACCTTCTGAACCTCTTATTTGTGTGGTTGTATGTCTCAAAGAGTATGAACGCAGAACTTTTTATTTTCGTACTCCTGCTTCCAATCAACTTTTGTTATCTTTTATTCCTCCTCATTTTCCTGTCTCCTCTACCTCTATTGCCAGGTGGGTTAAATGGGTTATGAGTGAAGCAGGTATTGATATATCTTTTTCCGCTCACTCTGTTAGAGGATCAGCCGCTTCTAAAGCATTTTTGAAAGCTGCAACCCTTCAACAGATTTTGGATGCAGCTGACTAGTCTAGTGATTCTATTTTTAAACAATTTTATTTTAAACCCATTGAACATGCCTCGCTTAAATTTTTTGTTAGTTGCTTTAAACTAGCAAAATATGAGTCTCTGGTCTTGTAATAAAATTCGGATTATCCTAAATTATGAAGGTATAATCTAGATTTTATTAAAGACACAGAGACAAGTATTTTCCCTCCTCTGTTTTATATTGTTATTTATATTTTTCCCACCCTTTTTTTTGTTTTATTATATTACTAACATGATTTGTATATTTATTTCAGTTACCAACCAATAATAAAGATATTTTCTTAAGTGGTTTTGCTCCATCACATCTATATGAAAAGACGAAACTCCAATCAAGTTTTTCCCATCTTGTACAGTCTTCTTGTGGTTCTTCATTTCTTCCAGATAAGACGGAATTTTCTTCATGGATGATTCTTCTTTTCAAATTTCTGCTCTTCATGGGTGTCTGTTATTTTCTTGTCTGGAGCTACTTCTTCATGATGGACTTTTTGTTTCCTTCTTCAGTTGCAAAGAAAGAGGATGTTTTAACGTATATTGGACAGTTTATAGGACTCATTAGTAACCTGATTGGCTATGTGGTTTTAGTTTAATCAGTTCTCTAATTTTTATTGGTCACTGATCTGTTATTTGTTTTACTGTCTCCTTTTCAAAATTTTGACAGTTTGTTGTATTTTTATGTATACTTTAAAAAACTGCATTTAAGTAGTAAAGAAAGAGTTAGCAAAATACTCGTCTCTGTGTCTTTAATAAAATCTAGATTATACCTTCATAACTTAGGATAATCCGAATTTTTGCCCATTCCTCCTTGCAAAACTGCTCCAGCTCCTTCAAGTTGGATGGTTTGCGCTTGTGAACAGCAATCTTTAAAGGGACAGTCTACACCAGAATTTTTATTGTTTTAAAAGATAGATAATCCCTTTATTACCCATTTTTGCATAACTAACACAGTTATAATCATATACTTTTAACCTCTGTGATTATCTTGTATCTAAGCCTCTGCAAACTGCCCCTTTTTTCAGTTCTTTTGACAGACTTGCAGTCTAGCCAATCAATGTCTGCTCCCAGATAACTTTTTGTGCACGAGCACAGTGTTATCTATATGAAATACGTGAACTAACACCCTCTAGTAGTGAAAAACTGTTCAAATGCAATCTGAAAGAGGTGGGCTTCAAGGTCTAAGAAATTAGCATATGAACCTCCTAGGTTAAGCTTTCAACTAAGAATACCAAGAGAACAAAGCAAAATTGGGAGTCTCCCACATGCCTTTTTCGCAAACTCAAAACATGACATTTTGTTTTTTGCTGAAAGTAATGGCTTTCTTCTGGCCACTCTGCCATTAAGCCCAACTCTATGGAGCGTACAGCTTATTGTCGTCCTATGTACAGATAATCCAGTATCTGCTGTGGAACTCTGCAGCTCCTCCAGGGTTACCCTAGGTCTCTGTGCTGCCTCTCTGATTAATGCCCTCCTTGCCCGGTACGTGAGTTTTGGTGGGCGGCCGTCTCTTGGCAGGTTTGCTGTTGTGCCATGTTCTTTCCATTTGGTTATGATAGATTTCATGGTGCTCCTAGGGATCAGCAAAGATTTGTATATTTTTTTATAA